>NW_022280157.1:405782-460851 GCF_004355925.1 Anarrhichthys ocellatus | reverse complement strand
GGGGGGGGGGGGGGGGGGGGGGGGGGGGGGGGGGGGGGGGGGCAGCGCTCTGTCCCGTCTTGGCAGCCGGGGCGGACAGCGGGCATGTGAGTGACATGTCGGCCATGATAGCAGCCCAGGAAGAAGGAGGGGGAGGGGAGGCTGGGTTCAGATGAGGAACCCCTTCCCCAGCCCGCCCATCACCGCCCTCTGTCCACAACTTTCCTTCGATTATCAGGTCGCCGCGCGGCGCGGCCGTCAGTCATTTCAGATGTTGATGTCTCGGACGTCTGTCGGAGTGCAGGACAGGTCCACGTCCTCGTCCACGTGTTTGCTTTCTGTCGTGCTGCTGTGCTGCTGAGCCTGTCGCAGGCTGGACTCCAGCAGGGACTCGATCTGCTCCTGACACGACCGCAAGCAGTCCTGCCGACACGAGATCAACAGTGAGTGAGTCAACACGAGCACGCTGCCAACATCAAGAGCAAGCAATGGCTTTTTCCACATTCAAATATGGCTTTGGGAGAAAGTGTGTTTGCATACCGGGTCACTGCGGATGACCTGCGACAGGAAGTTGGTGAGGTTCTGGGAGGACAGCGAGGCGTCCTGGCTCTTCAGGTAGAGGCCTTGAACAGCTGCCACCACACTGCCCGCTGCCACCATGGACGGAGGACTGGCGATGAAGTTGACATCTGTGGAAACAGCACAAGCACGTGTTACAACATCCAACATCGACAGCACAGACCACCATTATGCAACACCACATCTACTTTACTTCAAACATAGGAATAGAACTCTTGTTAATGAAGCCTACGAGTTCCTGATCCATGTGCACTGTTGGAAGAGATGCCTTACATTTAACTAATATAAACTGACTCCAGACCAGACAGATCTCTTCCTACATCCTCCAACAGGACAACAACACATGACTATGCTCACACAATGCTACACATCTGCCCCTCTGGACCTCCAACATTTATTAACTAATAATGACAACATGGTCAGATCAGAATAACAAACTAGCTGGGAGCGTAATCCCAAACTGGGGCTCCAGAGCAGCGTCAGTGAAACCCTAATCAAGCCTGTCTGAGACCTGCGTCACAGAGAAAGAACAGCTAAATACACAGGAAACAGGCAATATTACATCTACAGATAGAGGAGATGAAATATTGTTAAATATATAAGAATGATCATCCAGTAGATTTACTGTAACATGAACTTGTATTAAGACATAATGTTCATATCCTACCTGTGGCACAGAGAGCCACGAAGGTCTGAGCGTGTTTCCTGAGGATCTGCTTGGTGGACGGGTAGATCTTCAGCTTGGACAGGAAGTGCTCGATGAAGTCGTGAGGCGTGACTGAAGCCAGGTCCCACTTCAGCTTGTTGAGAACCAGCAGCTCCATTTGCTGTGGACAGACCAGACCAGAGGCATTCACTCAAACAGACCCAGAACAAGCAGCACCGAAATATGGGCTTGACTTTGTTCTGATACCATCTTAGTTCATGGTTCTGGCTTTCCTTCTTCCTTCCTTCCCTGTAGTGCCCAAAATAGTTCAGCTACTCAAAAATGTATTTTGATAAGTTGCTATGCAAGTTTACTAGATGCATAATCTACTTGCTCAATGATTTGTTTTTATTATTTATTGATTACTAAACTAGATATAAATACCACACACACACACACATCAATACAGTAACACATGCATGTCTCTGTTGTGTGTGAATATGACATATCACACACACACAATGATCCGCCAGTGCCTGTAGTTCTTCATGTTCTCTCGTTGCCAGCAGCCTGCACCTCTTTCTCGTGGCCACTAGGTGTCGCTGTGAGTCCGTGTTTTTTTGGCAGTCACTGAGACCATTCATGAAATGAGAGAGGCCTCGAAGTCGCCATGGGAAAGTCACAGGCAGCATTCAGACCGCTGCCCCAAAGCTACATTTCTACCTTTTCTCATGTCAACCAAAGGATTTTTCTCAGATACAGTTTGGATATTTTATGAAAATGTTGACACTGACAAACCAGAAGAACTACAAGCACTCTGTCGGTGTGTTCCTGTCATGTGGTCTCCAGTGAGTTCTGCTCATGTAGGCTACTGTATGTGTTACGCAACATCCATGTCTGCAGAACTCAATTACCAGCAGCTCTCCGGGCTGGACCGAGTTGTCCGTGTAGATGCAGAGTTTCTCCGCCGTTAAGGGAACAGTTTCCTTCATCTTGGATGCCAGAAACATGCACGTGGCTCCCAGCAGCTGTAGTCTTGTTTTCCTGGTGGCCTCCACTGATAAAAATCGGTCCAAATAGTTCATAGCCAGCGGAAAAACCTCCTCCTCGCATTTCTGTTCCTCGCAGACCTGGAGGTGAGAAAAGCACTTATTGGTTGCTGGAGGAAAAGCCCCCATTCACATGCACTGTTAAATCCTCTCCCCCACCGACTCTATACGTCTCATTCCGTGCACAGCTGTTCGCATTAAATCATCCGAACATGAGTGAAAAGGAATTAAACATTTCGTGCATCTAATTCACTCGAGTTGAAATATCCCGTGTTCAGCGCTATTTAATGCAAACACAGCGAACACGTTTAAAAGCAGAGTATGAAACATTTATTAGAGTAAGTAAGAAGTGTGCAGTCAGTTCTGACTGAGACACAAAGGTGGCGTCGATGCGAGTTTCACTCTGCAATTTCAACTTCGTCATCTTTTCATAAAATAATTAGAAATATTTAAAAATTACCAGGGTGCGCACAATTATCATGTAAATGATGCTCATCGAATGCCTGTTCGGATGACAGTACAATGTGTCGAATTGTGACACAGATGGATTCAATAAAAAATGTTTTCTCAGACTGCTTATTGGAGTGCTGCAGGCGACACTTCCCGTCGGCTCTCCGATGCACAATTTCAGAAATTAATATAAAATATAAAACTACAAAGACTTCAATCCAATAGTTCATGTTAATGTTAAAACACATGTAATCTATCAAATCCGACTCTTGAAATGGACAGAATACGTTCGCACTTTGACTAAATGCCCTTTTTCCTGAGCGACCTTCACACACACAGCAGCGACGCTCGTGAAGCAAAACAAACTTTTCCAGTTGATACCAGTCCATCGAGCTGAAGCAGCCCCACCAACCCGCCTCATGGTACAGCAGCATTTTCGGCTGATTGAACCGAGTTACTGTCATTGCTGCTGATGTTATAGATTTTTAATGATATTAAAATCCTTCTCTTATACGACAACAAAGATGGCGCGTAATACTGGCACGGGCCAGACTGCATACGTGTACATTGCTGTTATTTTGGAATATTTTCCACATGTAATTACATTTCATAACCTTCTGTAAAATGTAGGCTAAGACATAATCAATAAGAAAGGTGTACAAAGTGAGTGCGGTCCGGAGCCAATATCGCATCTTATAGCCGAAGGACCACCCAGCACTCGTGAGGACAGACTTTTCAAAGCGTTTATGTAACGTGCACAGTGAATTAACACACATTAGCCTCTCACACACGCACAGCTTTCACCTTTACACTAACTCATCATGTTGTGGAAACAGCCCGCATACAGCAAGCGACAAACCAACAAGTTAGCAGCGACACTCGGCCACTGAAGTCGAAAGTTGAAGTGAAGTAAAACCAACCTCTAGCATCCAGGTGGCAACTATTTTCCTCATTTTGGGTACAATTTCTTTCTGGACACACTTGAAGTAGTTTGGCGACGGCAGGTAGTTCTCCTCTGCCTTCAGCATGGTGTGGAGAACTCGGTCGTTGAGCAGGTTGACGTCCTGGTAGGCTCTCCTGATGGAGTCCACCTCGCAGCACAGCAGCTGGTCCTCCATAGTGGGCTACTTCTGGTATTAGGGTTATTATCACCGTCGATGTAATGTGTGTTCTCACCCTGTCTCAGTACGTCTGTATTACTGAGGAACCGGCTGCGGCAGACAGAAGGCTGCAGTCCGCTGATTTTAAATCACTTTCTTCTTGCTGGGCTGCTGCCGCTGCGAACTGTTGCTCCTCCGGTGTGCGCGAGCCCACTGAAGCACAGAACGCTTCCTTCTGCGAGACAAAAACCCCTGCCTCGCGCTCAGCGAACACGCACAGGCTCACACTCACACACAGCACGCGCGCCCCGGAGAGGGGGAGGTGGAGGGGTGCGTGCGTGCGATGACGTCAGCTGTTGTTAGGAGGGAGGGAGGGAGGGGGATCAAAGAGACAAGCAGGCTGCTAGGGAGCGCGCGAGGAAGGGATTCTATTATATATATATTGCGGCAGACAGAAGGCTGCAGTTATATATATATATATATATATATATAAAAGGAAAGAGAGAGCGAGGGGAGGACCCCCACCCCCAGTTTTTGAGCAGGAGGTGGGAGGTCCGGGGCCGACTCTGGGGGACGTCTGTCGCCGGTGGAGGTTGGCAGCTTGGCGTCGGTAGGGGGCGATAACGGCTTTACACCGCTTCTTCCTCTGTCGTTACCAAAGACTCAATGAAAGCAGCAGCTCTCTCAACAAACTGTGCTGAACATGAGGTGAGCACATGGGACAATAGTGCAGTGTGAAACACACACACAGTAGGCTGCTGCGTTATTTACCTCCAGTCATTCCTACTTTAAATAACACAGAGAGGTTAGGATGAGCTGTGGGCTATTAAATCACCCAATCTCTGTCTGTAAGCATGGCAAACATTATTATCAACACAAATCTAGCTGTATAACATCTGTAATGTAATGCATTATATGAATTGTTGAGCACTGTAAACTCCCTGTGCACAATTCAGTTAAACAGTAACATGGACAACACAAACCAATCAAACGGGGACCGTGGTCTAAACGGAGCTGGTTTGAGATCTGATGAGTCAACATCTGTAAATGGGAACCCCACAGTTAGCATTTTAACTCTATGTCAAATGTATTATTTGATCAATTATTAACGTAATTGAGAAGTATGTGTGTGTGTGTGCGTGTGTACACTACTGACCATTACAAAAGTAAATTTGCAGTGTAGCAGGAACTGAGTTGAACGTCAGCTTAGTTTGCTTTGTAAGGCTGGAGTGCAAATAGTAAAGTTTAAAGACTTGTTCTAAAACACATTCTCTCTCACACACACACACACACACACACACACCCACACACAAACGGGAGGAGACTGGAGTTTCACCAATGGGAGGAATTGCTGTTACTAGGCAGATGTCGGTGCAACTTTTCATGTGGGGAAAAGTTTCATGCACTGGAAAAATTGGCATAGTTATTGATCACCCAATCAAAGTCCCTTAACATAGTATAGTCTTACACATAATCAATACAGGCATTATCTACTGATGCTTTATGAGCGTATATCCCTGCTGCTCTGTTGTTTTAGGAGAGGACAGCAGGAGTCATATTCTGACATTTACAACTTGATACAAAGTATATTAATCACACCCTGTGAGCACGTATTTAGTTGCTCAAGTTAAAAAGCAGCATTTAGTGTGAGGTTGTGCACATTTGAATGTAGTTTCAATATGAATCAGAGCGTTTCACATTCCTGGAATTCCTCTCTGGGCTATTGGGTGTACTACCGTAATGCCTGAAGAGGGTTACACTTCTGTGGAAAGAGCCTGGAGTCACATCAGAACATATCACCACTTTGTTGTAGTTGTTGTTCATATGAGGGATCCAAAATACAATATGATTCTGTTCAGCAAAATATGTATTTACCATGCATTTGCATCTGTAACCGAGTTTTAAAATGTGCTGATTTTTCCAAACATTTACCTTCTGTTTACCTTCCTTTTGCACTTTATGTTTGGAAAACCTCTCAACAGTGTTATGGATCATTTCAATGTTTCCCATGCATACATTTTATTACATTATCTTTGTTTTGTTTTGTGATTTCCTCTTTACAACTGGACCTCCCATCAATACGATTACCACTGTACCATTCTTATAAAAGAATACTTTCTTTTCACCATTATAAGCCCTTTTGATTGTCTTAGACCCTTTAACAAATTGTTTATCACTCAAGTACTTTCGTTCATATAGCTTATGTAACTAGGGAAACGTTTTTATCAAATTCCTCTTTTATTTAGTTCTTTTAAGATTGTTTGCAAATGACAAGGTGTTGGAAAACAGAATCGATATCCTGCAGACAGAGCGTGAGGAAACCTGGACCCAACAGTAGTTGTGATCCACTTCATTCCCCCTCATATATGTCCTTGCTCTGTCCCTCTCATGCACAGAGAGATAGAGGCTTTCTACTTGGAAACAAAGGGAGCTGGAGCATGTGACTTTTGCAGTGAGGCTCTTTTAGTAACTTTATGGTAACGGGTAGGGAGTGTTTAAAGGGACAGCAGAGAGCTGAAGTGAAACCAGCAGAGCACAGACTGGTTCAGACTACTGATCGCACGACCACGGAGCCCACGGCTGGAAAATAAATGATTTGTCAAAGACTAAACCAAGGTTATTCCTTTTTGCCCACTTGCAGTGTCTTTATTTTCATTGCTTCTTCAACACATCCAAACTGATATAACCACGTGTTGAACTTACTTGACTGCACAGGTTAGGCCACATACTTAAATATAATGTTGATTTTTTTTCTGTTAATTCAGTATTTCTTGTAGAGCAGGTAGTTGAAGAAATGTGACTACATTCTATACATGCCCCAAGAAAAGAAAAGGATAGAGGAATACAATATGATATGTATTATGATATGAGATGCTAATGATAACCCTATTTAGCAGCTAATGACTATCACCATCATAGTTAAGGAGTGGGCACAAAATAAGGCCTCTATTTCTTTACTGTGTATGATCACCTGATATAATCAGATGAAGGCGTTTACATGCAGAATTTTTCTGCACACAATATTTTATCATCCGAACTGAACAGTTCTCAACCATCACGCTGTGAATCAGAAAAGCGCTGCGACATCGACACATTTTAAATCTCTTTGCACACTGTACAAGCTAATACTTAAGTTAATGGTTGATTTGAGAGGTAATACTCCGCAGGAATTTCAAAGAGACGTATTAAACATTCTGAACATTGACATAGCAGCAAACAATGATTTGCTATGTAAAGATAGAGTCGAGTAATGTCTTCCTGGGCAGAGAAGAGAGATGCATGTGAGCGTGCCCCGCTGGTTAGCTCACAGCTGATAAGGCCGTTCCAACGGACAGCGTAGTCACAGAAGCGTCTACACTGTTAGCTCTGTCAGAACTTTCGCCATAGTTAGCACTGTTAGCATTGTAAGCTGTCAGACATGTTGAGAGCCGTTTAGAGGCAGTCCAAATGCTCCCAATCTCAGATATTGCGCCTTAAGTTTCCTGCAGGTTGGTCATTGCAGGTGTGACAAGTTTCACTTTGACGTTTCAGATCCATGTTTTCACTCAACTCTGAGGACTAGCACATCACATTTCCTAGCTCTGTGCTTTGGTTATTTTCTGTGACTTCAATCACGTAAAAGAAACATCAGTTGTCATCATCAAATTTTCTGTATCAATGATTCATTTATTACATTCATTACATTTAGCAGTTCTCGTGGGTTAGTTGGTGTGTGTGTGCTCACTCATCTCTCCCTCCTCAGACCCTCTTCAATGGTATTTGTAACCCCCACTCCCCAATTTTACTTCTTTCATGTGCACTTTCAACATCATGATTGCTGAATATTTTGTCATTAACTGTGTAAAAGCCTATTTGTTACACATCAAACATACACACACACACACATGTATATATACTTATTCATATAAATGTGCCATTGGATAAGGAAGCTATCAGACTGCAGCATGCATGCCCCAACAAGGAGCAAATTGATTCCATGGCTACTTCTTGTACATTATTAAATTCCTAATTATGTTGCTTACTTTTTTGTGTATATGAAAAAAAATTGACCTTGCTTTCTTTAATTTCTGCGACAAAGAAATATTGTAGAATAGTCCTGGTTATTCTGTTATCCTGTCTTCAACCAACCCTCAGCTTTAATACCTAAAAGCAAAGCAGTGTGTGTGTGAGCCTGCAGGAGTGTTGAAGTGGGGACATTTGTCTTCACCCTTGTTCTATGTCCAGCTTTGAAGTCCTGATGCCTCTTCATATTCTAAATATGACCTCCGACAACACACACACACACACATGGTATCTGTGTGAGGGCTTCCCTTCCTCCAGCCATCATCCAGAAGGACTGAGTGAAAGAGAGAAGGCAGAGAAAGAGGGCTCTTCCCTGTGAATGAAGCTCCTTTCTCTGCTGAGGGCAGATCCACAATGACCCTGTAAAGATGGATAGGGAGATTGTCCTGTGAAGTGATCCGCGAACACAGATAGGCGGGGGTCAATCCGGGCGTGTGTGTGTCCGTGTGTGTGTGTGTCCTGCACCACAACAAACCTAACAGCACCTCTGGTCTGGCTAGATGGGTGGGTGCTATAGGGCCAAGGGCAAGGATAAGAGGAAAAAACCCAGCACAATGGGTCAGTGGGAGTTTGGGAGGGGGGCAGGGTGGGTTGGAATGCATGCATCCCATATCACACACAATTTGAGTCTACAGGGGGCTGCTTTGATAAGTATCTCTAAATGAGATTCATGCTAACTACGAGTTAAGCTTTGACCAGCTAATATTTTACATACACTTTACTCAGGGGTTACTCAATGAGGCTTTTAAAACACATTTTCATCTTCATCGAAAATTTTCATCTGTCATTTCTATCTCAGTGTAACACATTATATTGTGCTGACAAAAAGTTGCTCAAACTTGTACCCATTAATGTTGCATTCACACTGTATGCTGTTCCTAAGAGCCTCAGGTAGGTGTTTCTCTCCTGGCACACAATAAGTGATTCATCCTGTGGATAAGAAAAGAGAAGTGGATAGTTTACATGAGCCCTCATGGCTCAGCAGGATACAGGACACAGGTAATAAAGGCCTCAAGGCGCATATGAAAGTGCATGCCCTTCTGATCTCCCCAATGCTTTAATGCGAAAGGGACTCGTCACAGCATTTAGCTCATTTAAATGTGAACATGGCAATTAGTGGGTCTGCTCACTGCAGTGTTGTAGTGAATGGCCACCTAAACTGAGACCAAGGCTACATCCACACTAATACGTTTTTGTTTTAAAACCAGGGTTTTAAAACAAAAACGTTCTCCGTCCACACGGCGTTTCAGCATCTCCGTGATGATCTCCGTCTATACTAAAACGCCTGAAAACGGATATCACATGACCATTCTCGTACACTGGGCATGCGGGTGGGTGGCGGTGTAGTTGCTTAGTTAAAAAAATATAATATAGTAGTCATTAATAATGAAAGGTCGTGCTTGAGACTTTAGATCTTCCTCTAAAACCTTCCTCTATAAACACAAAGACACATTTCGTGGAAAGTTTTATTTTTCAGACTTAGTTACAACACTGCAGGTCTTGCTCTCTCTCTCTCTCACACATCAAATTTAGTTTAAAATGAACACTTACAGATAAAGGTTTACTAGATTATGGATCCATAAATGTGGTCAACACACGTCTCTCACTCGTTTCCTCGGTTTCATTGTTGTCTGTTCTCACTCGTAGCTCTGCTGGTGGCTGAAGTCTCTCGTACTGGAGAGAAATTAATGTTTTATTCCTTTACATTTTATGTGTGGATTAGTTGTGCAGAACAAAATAAGCATTAATAAGAACAGGAAAGTCTCCGTTTTGTGTCCATCCTCCTCAAAGCCGCTAACCGTGACTTCAGACGTCCGCTCCGTAGGTCTGATAACCCCGCTGGTCACGCCGCTCGCTAATCGCTCCAATAACAGCTGCTTCCTCCGTAATAATGCAGACTTTAACTCAACAACAGCTGCTAGTAAAGACAACAAGGTCATCAATGCCTGTAATCAGTTGTCCATGTTGAATTAACCTGGTAGTCGATCGGTAATCAATGCTGTTGTTTGTGAGCTTCCGGGAAAGGGTCACGTTATAGGGGAAGGACACGTCGTGACTGCTAAGAACCAATCAAGTAGCGGACGCAGGTGTCTACATCATCATTTCCAAAATGATGCGTTAACGACGGTCCATACTAGTCGGTAACCCCGGAGTTTTCAAATGTATCTGTTTTTCGGTGCTCTAAAACTCTGGCCTAGTGTGGAGGCTCAGTGTAAACGTAGCAAAATATATGCGTTTTCAAATGGAAACGTAATAGTGTGGACATGGCCCAAGTCATGATCAAGACCAGAGTGTATCGGGACAGAGACGAGGGGTTGAGACCAAGTCAAGACCAAGACCAGACTCGTGCGAGTTCCACACTGCATGAGACACTTAATGATGAAATGTGGAACAACAAACAATGGACACCCATCTAATTCATCTGAAACTATTGATCCACAACCACTTAAGAAAAACACCCACAGAAAAAGATTTGTCTTCATCCACCTCTTTTATTGACATATATACTGTATATGTGTGTATGTGTTAGAGTACCATGAGAAATGTCTTGATAAAATAATCAAAAGGAAAAAGAGGTAAACGTATATGTGGGAATTGGGAATGGGAATTTCCATTTGTTTATATGCAATCACAGTAAAGATGTTAACAAATGAATCAGACAATGCACAGGCAGTTTAACTCAGGTCTTGAAATAAAATCCAGTCCCCTTTCGTCTGAGACTGACAAGGGCGAGTAAAAATTCAAAAAGTTGTCTTGAAACCGGTCTTAAGACCAAGACCGATCTCGTGGACTACAACAATGGCTCATTGAACTGAACAAATGTAAATGCATGCAAGGTTTTCGTGTAAAATGAAACATGCAAATCAACACTGTTAAGCAAGACACTTCCTTCATTCAGAGCAGTAGTAAATACTCATTGGTCTAAAACCCCAGTACCATTTATACTGTACACAACTGGGTTAACTGAGATGTAGCAACTTGGCATGTAAAATATGTAAAGATCGCCCAAGAAACTGCTTGTTTTTAGGGGAAAAAATTTTGTCGGATGTGGTCCAGCTTTAGTGACCAGATTTCTCTATTAGAGATAGAAATCATATAACGATATTGATATCAATTAACCAATTCAGAAGAGGAAAAAACGAAATAGATAAGGAAATGTGAGAAAGGGAATGTGCATGTGCAGAAGAAGAGAAGTGAAACTGAAACTAGTAATGATGTAATTCCAGTTTTAGCAATTGTATGTATGTAGTCTGCTGTCTTATATGAAGAGGCCTGACGTGGGTTAAACACACATCACACATACGTCTCCTGTATGAAATGGATTTACCAACTGTGGAAAAGGAGCTAAAAGAGGGAAAACAGGAACAGAAACACTCACGATTTTTCTGACAAGGCACAGGGTATACAGTACATTCCAAGAAATGTTCTCCTGTACTGACAAAAACAGCTCCGAACATGCCCAGTCTTTTGAGTCAGGGAGTTTCTTCACCTGGGAAATCACTGCTTGTTGGACTCTGTTCATTTTATTTGCATAGATTTGCATAGATTTTGCATTATGCCGTCAAAGTATGAAAAGTATTCCTGAAACCATTTGATCCTTAATCAACTGGAACACTTCACACCAGGGAAAAACCCTGAACTCCGACTCTATTAATGAGGTAAATATTCAGCGCAACTTGGCGTGTGGAAAATATGGTCAGCGCAATAGATTTGATGATTACTTGTTTGGTTTTTGACCACACATTAAATATGCACATAACACCTTTGAAAAGACTCTTGTGAACCTTTTGTTAACCTCATGTAGCAGCAGTGCACTGCCTGACTGTTTGCCTTATCGAGCAGTTGGCCCAGAAAAGCCCTAAGTAAGTTTGTTTAATGAGTAATGCTTCCGTTTTCCTCAAACTGTATCCAGATCTGTATCCAGATTTGGAGCTGATAATGACTCCCTGCAGCAACAACCATGGGGTGAAGGTGTGTACTGTAAATATTACATACAGGCTGTAAAAAAACAGCTCGCCTGTCACACTCCATTAAACTTTAGCTATGTGAATAATCAAAAACATGATAGATACAGTTATAGACATTTTTGTTTCCTCAAATTAGAACAAAATTAAACTCACATAAAAGGACTCATTTAATAAGCTTTGGAAGGTGTGGCTCCTTTTTTCAATCTGTCAGAAATTTACTTTTCACACAAAGAGAGATAGAGAGCACTGTGAGTCACTGACATTTCCCTTTCTGTTTTCTTTATTTTAAACATAATTATGTTGTCTATATCGTATTTTAATTTATTACATTTTCGTTAAGTATGGTGATTATTACTGCATATAGCTACATGCACTATCACTGTCAATCTTTGTTGTAAAACCAAATAAAGACAGAGGTGAAAGAGACATGGAGCAACTTCCAGGTGTCTTTTACAGGTCGCAAAAACCTGCTCTGTACAACAAAAGTCTGGAACGAGCACAGACTACGCATACACACATGAATCAAATCTCAACAAAAGCATTCCCACAAGATATTTGGTACAACTGTGACCATCACTTTATTTCATGTTTTCAGCAGGAAATTTAATCTAATCGAATCAAACTAAACACTTCATTACAAAAAGCTTTAAAAGTTGGTTTTAACGTTGACAGAAAACAAGGGTGACTCTTGGCTACAGTATTTAATGACACAGGTTCCCTCATAGGTAGCATGGTGTGATATTCACACGTCAATATAGATGCTTAAAGACAAAATCAGTGATGAGAATAATCCTTATTAGACAATAATTGGGGATCTTTTATCTGACATGGCTATTGTCGTGAACAAGTTAAAAAAGCATCCTCAAACAACCACAACAACTGTGGTCCAAGCATGATCCAAAACAGAGCCTAAGGACAGGAAATCATTTGACTAGCAGTAAACGGTGCAAACAGCATGAACAGCACAAACAACGGCAACAGTGCTGACAGACCTTACAGTGTTTACCTGAAGGGGAATGGCCTTATCAACTGTAACTGCCGAATGAGTGCAATGGAGAGTGGTGGCTGTAAGGTAGCCAGTGGGGCACAACAGAGATACTCACATGCATTCACTTTCTGAGGCGCAGACATCTCTCCAATAGCAACTTGGTAATGAGCCATTTTCAGAGTTTAACATTTCACGTAGTTAGATTGGCCTTTTGCTGTGCATAAGAAATAATAATAAACTATATAAAATATACAGTGGGTACGGAAAGTATTCAGACCCCTTTAAATTTTTCACTCTATTTCATTGCAGCCATTTGCTAAAATCAAAAAAGTTCATTTTATTTCTCATTAATGTACACTCAGCACCCCATCTTGACAGAAAAAAACAGAAATGTAGAAATTTTTGCAAATTTATTAAAAAAGAAAAACTGAAATATCACATGGTCATAAGTATTCAGACCCTTTGCTCAGTATTGAGTAGAAGCACCCTTTTGAGCTAGTACAGCCATAAGTCTTCTTGGGAATGATGCAACAAGTTTTTCACACCTGGATTTGGGGATCCTCTGCCATTCTTCCTTGCAGATCCTCTCCAGTTCCGTCAGGTTGGATGGTGAACGTTGGTGGACAGCCATTTTCAGGTCTCTCCAGAGATGCTCAATTGGGTTTAGGTCAGGGCTCTGGCTGGGCCAGTCAAGAATGGTCACAGAGTTGTTCCGAAGCCACTCCTCGATCAGTAATCAATGTTGTTGTTTATGATTTTCCGGGAAACGGTCACGTGATATGGGTGAGACGAATCAGGGAAGGACACCTCGTGACTGCTAAGAACCAATCAAGTAGCGAACGCAGGTGTGGGACCCCGGAGTTTTCAAACTTATCCGTCCTCGGGAGCGTTTTCAAACTCCTCGGCGTAGTGTGGACGCTCAGTGTAAACATAGCAAAACATATGCGTTTTCAAATGGAAACAGAGTAGTGTGGACATGGCCTTAGTGTTCGCCACATGAAGTGTAGGTAGAGGGACTGTGGGAGTGTTTTGGTGAGAAAGAAAAATGCACTTGTTTATTGTTTGAATGTGGAGCAGTTTGGTGGGATGGGAATACTTGTGGTTTAGTGGAGGCGGAAGGAAAAGAGTTTATTTTGCTTCTAATTTGACAGCATGCCCTTAAACCTCCTAATTACCTTGTACACCATATTACAGTGTTTATGAATGTTAAGATATAATAAAAAGCTTTTGGGGTTAAGTGCGGCGTTCACGTTCTGTGGTTGATACATTTTTCTCCCAATATTTGGAAAGGTTCAATTCTGATGCCTACCAGAGTGCGAGTGGCATTTGCTTTCTTGACGATCATCCATTTCTGGTGCCGGTAGTCAAAATGTCCGCCTCCCCAGCCACATCCTGTAGCTCTTTCTGGGCAATCCCGAGCTTTTCCCAGCTGAGATAGCATTCATATGGAGCTGTGCAACGCGTTTCTAATGTTTTCCTACTTTTTGTTTGCATCGGAGCCTGTTTAGTAATTTCTTCACTTTCCTGTACAGGTTTCCTTAAAACCTGTTTAGACCAATTTATCTCTCTTGACATATCTTATTGCAAATACAGTTTTTTTTTGAACGAGTGCAAACTTGTCCAAAATCACAAAATACTAGTACAAGTATGTTCCGTCAAGCCTCTTTTCATTTGTTTTGATGTTTTTTTACTGCAAAATAATTTTTTTCACGTGATTGAGGAAGATTTCCTCCACACACCCCCGATCCGTATCAACAGAATGGAGGTTGAGCATTTTAAGAAGCTCAATATTTTAAAAAACAACAACACATTTGTGTTATACATACAGGTACATAAATTAAGCATTTAAAGCAGTGGGCTGCTGTAAAGCTCCCTGGGAGCTATAGTATCTCGCTCAAGAACACTCCAACATGCTGATAAATGAAGCCGGGGATCGAACTGCCAACATTGTGATTATAGAACGACCCAATCTATACCCTCAGCCATAGCCGACCACCACCATGTCTTCTTCTTGAGGAGACTTAAGAAAGTCCATCTGTCTTCTCTGGAGATTCTGGTGAAACTTCTACCTCTGAACCATCAAGAATATCCTCGCCAATGGCATCACAGTATAGTATGGTAACTGCTCTGTCTCGAACCGGAAAGCACTGCTAAGAGAAGAGGAAACTGTCCACTGTCTCACCGGTACTCCACTCCTCGCTATTGGGGCTGTCGTGCACAAGCGACATCTACGGAGATAAGGGACACCTCTCACCACGGCCACATACTGTTTGATCCCTTTTGGACGTGCCACAGGAATCTTGGTTCTAGGACCTACTCAGGAACAACTTCTTCCCTTCAGCTGCATATGTTCATTCTGTTCATACTGTATATCTTACACTGTAAACAATTTCATTGTAAAATAACTGGCAGCCGAGACACCAGTAATTTTTTACGTTCTTTTACGGTTTAGTCACTGTATTTATTTTAAGAGTCTCTTGTTGTATATTAGATAACAGTATTTTAATAGTAGAATACTTGGGTTAAACAGTCATATTACAGCATGTTATCGTTTATTTACAAAGAATTCATATACAATACAATATTGCTGAAGTTTATTACTTGTCCTCAATCATACATCAAAATAAAAATAAATTATTTCCATAAATATTTACACATGTAAATGGGACCTGCATAAACTACATGACATGTTAGGAGAAAGAAAATAGAAGGAAAAAGAGAGAGCAAACAGTGAGAGAGGATTCGACTGCCTCACTTCATCATCTTAGAGACACACTTTGGCATTTCCAGGTCTCCACTCCCTCTGCAACATCATCCCGTTCCTTCTGGTTTGCAGTTCTACAGTGTGCTCTATAAGAGCACAAATAATCAGTTAGGTAACAAACAATACTTCTTCACACTGTAATTGCCGATTAACCCTAACCGATTAACTTTGCATGTTTACATGCAAAGGATGAATATTTAACTGTATGTTACAGTTATTATGAAATACTGTCAGCTATGATTGTAAATCCAGCGTACATGTACAGCAAATCATAAGCATATTCATATGTACCCCATATATGCCCCTACACATATGTTATGGACCTCACTCTGCACTTTACTGCTTTCTGCATCTCTGGTTAGATGCTAAACTGTATTTTCTTTCTCAGTACCTGTACTCTGTGCAATAGATCTAACCTTATATTAAAAAAGAAACCAGGATTTCATAACTGATTTTATGTAATTTTTTAAAAACAAAACCCTATTTTATGTTTGTTTATTGATGTAACTGTTATGGACTAATGTTAATACGTATTAATAATTAAATAATGATTAATTGTTCACACAACTGTGATGAGTAGCACTGGCATGCAAGCAGCTGCGAGAAAAATGTGCATCAGCTGTCTGTTCACTGTGCCAATGACAGCATATTTGGGGTGATGTTAGTTGCTCAGTTGAAGCTTGGAAATTGCAAAAGTGTGCCAGTCACACTCATATATTTGCGCCTGGAGATTTTACTTGTGTTTACATCTGCACCCTGCTTCAGGACAATAGAGCCTATAATTTCTCTAGCGTGTTCTTGGTCTTCTGCAGAGATCTCCTCCCCGGTGGACACACCCTGTCACAATGGGTGAGCCCACACACCTTGCAATGTAAACTAGGTTTGAGCTGCATACTTGTACTTTATAAGGACCAATATTTGTAAATGAAAAAGATAACTAAAAACACCCAACATCTTTCTCCCTCTTGGACCACAGAAGGGTCTGTCAGATTGTAGCAAGGCTGTCATTTTCAGCCCAAACCTGACTTAGAGTCAGTGTTTAAAACCAGAAACTCGATTTAGCCACTTGTGTCCCCAATGCCACTCTTTCTTTTGGTACCCAGAGTTCACCATTGAAAATCAAAACAAATACTCAATAAGTTGCAAGCAACCACTGCAGGCTCTAGATGAAAATGTGTGAGTAATGTGTCACCAGAAGCTTGTCAGTATGTCCATGCAGCAGTCTGCTACCCATACCGGGATCCATATCCAGGATATAGTCCTGGTTGACCGGAATGTAGCAGCATGTCGGGCCGAACAAAGAGAGTGGAGAGCTCCACTCTGTTGTTGCAGCCTCTGGCCTCACTGTCAGCTGTCTGGGCTGGACCCACGGCGGGACTATGGTGTTGTGCGTCAGGCCAACGTGGTAAATGGACTGTACTTGTACAGCGCCTTTCAAGTCTTCCGACCACTCAAAGCGCTTTAACACTACATGTCAATCACCCATTCAAGACAACCCGCTGAGTCACAGCCACCCCCCGCTGCTGCATTCTGCTCACCTGGCACTGGATCCCTATATGGGCGTCGGACTGCTGCACTGGTCATGCAGTGCTGCTACAACAAGCTAGCTGTTGCGGTAGCTAACAGAAGTAGCTAGCTACTGCTTGATAAAAAAAGGAAGGAAAATTGGACTCTGTTGTAAAGGTCTAAATGAAATAGATTTTTTGAGTGATGTGTTCACAATTTGCACGTTATAATTATTTTTTTAACAATGCTACTATCGCTCTATGCCAGCTTGTGACGTATCATTGACTGTTCATACAATACAAAGGTGACTTGAAGGTGACATTTGGAAGTCATCATTGGACCAATGTAATATCATTATTGTATTCTGGTTGTTGATTGGTAACTACCCAATCCTTTGGAGCATCATTTTGTGTTTTGGCCAATCATAGATTAGCATGTAAAAAATGTATTAAAATTGATAGAAGATCCCCCACCCTAAAGGAGGACAGCAGGAGCCTGTCCTCCTCTACCCCCAAACTTTCTTGCCTGTCCTGCAGGCATTTCAATCAGAATTTCAATAATGGATTTTCTCAAAAGAGGAGAGATAAATATTTTATAAATAATACTGAGATTCGGTAATGCTTTATTTCAGCTCTTTTTATATTTTAATCTCACTCTTTCCTCTCAAAAATAGAGTAGGAGATCTCCTCTGCCTCTATGGACCAGCCTCCTCTGATACATATTAAATCTATCAGCAGGAAACGTTAAGCTAAGTGTCTATAAATAACCAACCTGTTTATGGCGAACTGTTTGATCTAGGCTACTGTATCACAGTAGGCCTACTGCAGCCTTAATTCTCAGTGCGAAAGCTTTGATTAGCACGCTCAGGGTAGTAAATTTACATATTTTTTAGGGGGCAATTTTTGCCCCCACTGACTGAAATCCAGGGGCATTTAAAAAAAAATTGGGAGCACTTTTTGAAACTTGTGAAATAACATTTAACCTTTGTTCAAAATAATAAATATACTTATTTAGGCTTACAATATATGAGCAATTGTCATCAAATGGCAATAATAAGACTATTAGGCAGTAGTCTACAGATTCAAAGTGTTTTCTTAGATTTTTTTAACAAAAAATAAACATAAATCAGACAATCATATTCAATTTTATTCTTATTTCTTTGTGGTTATTTATTGTTATTATTAAATGTTTTAAACAACTATTAACAAATATTAAATCAACGATGCCTTGATTACATATACATCAGTCATTGTATGGAATTATTGAGAAAAAAATATTTTTGTAGCACCTCAAATATTGTGATGTTACCCATTTTTGTCCTGAACATATATGCATTAGTCATTGTGTGGAATTTTTGAGAAAAACATTTTTATAGCACCTTAAAAATTAAAAAAAAAAATGTGCCATTTGAAGGTACAAATTCAGTTCAGAGTTTTTGCTTAGTAAAATATCTTAATTGACTTTCAGTCAGGTATTATTCATTTTCAGCAACCCTCAAATCAAAGAATAAAGACACTTTACGCACAATTTAGGTGTATTTTACCTTTAACTCACGAGATGCAGGTAGCATGTTTTATACTTAATGTGAATAGAATTAATTTAATCTAATTTCCATTATGCAATATGTATACTTTGTTGACATCTTATTCTGAAAACCGGATGTTCGTCTGAAGAAACCGGATGTTGTCTGACATTAATCTTTCCGTTAACTTTCAAAGTCCTTCGCTCGCTCCCAATCTGCGCCGTTTGAATGAGTTTACCGTGAATGTCAGCATATAGGTGCACTAACATGTAAGTGTCTGCTGAGTTGACCACAGTCTCGCAGTCTCAGGTCTGATTAAGAAGCACTCCATTTTTCTATTCGTTTAGAAAGTTCAGGGGCATTTTTTGCCCCTCTCCTAGTGATATCAGGGGCAAAATGATATTTCTCAGGGGCAGTTTTGCCCTTTGCCCTCGTGTATTTCCGACGCTGAGCAGGCTACACAACAGCTTTTCGGCATTTTCCTGTTTTTCTCCTCATGCGGCACCACGTTTTTTTTTTGCCGGAAGGGAGGCGCGGACTTGGCAATGACAGAGAGACTGAGTGGGCTGGTTATAGTGGGACAGAGAGGCTGAGTGGACTGTTATAGTGGGACAGAGACTGACTGGGCTGGTTATAGTGGGACAGAGAGGCTGAGTGGACTGGTTTTGTGGGACAGAGAGACTTAGTGGACTGGTTTTGTGGGACAGAGAGACTTAGTGGACTGGTTGTAGTGGGACAGAGAGGCTGAGTGGACTGGTTGTAGTGGGACAGGGAGGCTGAGTGGACTGCCTCCTTACACTATGCACTGAGAATGAACGAACAAGCAGATAAGTTGAACCTAGAGCAGATTGACGAGGACTTTGCAGTGCAGAAGACTCACAGAATGACATTCAGACAGATGAGGAGGACAACAAACTCAGTGACCATACATTGCCTGGAAATGAAGCATTGTGTTGATGTGCTATGCAGTGTGTGAAAAAAATGGTGCAGTTTATTATTTGCTATATGTGTGGTTGTTTTTTGCATCTGCTGTGAAGTTTATATTGTTTCATATCTCTGGGTAGTCTTATTTTTCTCTTTTCGCTAAGAAGTGTCAGATGATATAATTTATGTAGCTTACTTGTTGCACCTGTGCCTATAGACTTCATTCATTGTCAGTCATTTTTGTTTAATTGTCAGAGTTTGTCCTCTTTCATGGTTAATTCTAGTGAAGCTACACAGAGGACGGCGACTGTATATTTATCACTGATAATCATTCATTGGTGGTTTGGACATTAAGGCTTGATGATGTGATGTATTTACACTACTGTATACATAAACATTTCATTTATTTTTTAGCATAAGGTGTTTTAACTAATTTAACAGTAGTTTAAAATATCATTGTTTTCCGATTTTTTCTTCACCCCCCATCTGGCCCCCTATAGAAGGATTACAAATGTAAATCAAGTCAAGTCTGTATTCAAGTACTTTTACTTGACATCCCTTAACACACATCACTGCAAGTGGGCCAGTCCTAGCACACAGCAAGGGTTTTATTTACAATAACAGTGATATTTAGAAAATTAAATATTGATATCATAATAGTTGTATTAATAATACAACAAAGTTAAAGACGACATTCACTGATAAAATTATTATAATGTATTTTTTATAAATTTTCTATAGATATTGCCATGATTGTTTTTGGCCACAACAATTGATGTAGAGACAATGTGACAGCATTGAAGAGTAACACTGCACACTATTTAAGAACCCCTCCAAACTGTAGGCAGGCTCCTGTAATCCTGCTCAGCTCCTGACACATCAGTGTCCACAGAGAGATGGAGACCCTTCCCTGTTTACTCACTACAAAACTTTTACTCAGCACTTGATTATAATCCCTGACTGGTCTATTTGTTAACAATATAATGAACATATGGTTGTTAGTTTCTCTGCAGCACTTCCTCAACCCTAACCCTAAAACCCTGTAACGTAACTAATGCTCGGGCCCACCAGAGGCGCGGTGTTGAGTTTGCGTGTTCTACTTGTGTTTCACATCATGAGTCATCCTCGGTTTCCTCCCACACTCCCAAGTCGGACATCTTGGAATGTTTGTAGACTGTCGTACTCATCAGCGGCACTGCTCCTGAATAGTTTGTTATGGGCCAAAGGCGTCTTCTTTAGAGTGAAGGTGTGCAAACAGCATGAAACCAAGATGGCTTTAACTTAAGTTAGTAGTTGCAGTAGTGGTAGCAGTAATTGTAGTTAGCAAAATAACTTCTCCTGCTCGCCCCTCATGTGGTATGCACACACACACACACACACTTTCAAGAAGGGGAATTTAGGAGAATTTTCTCTTTTACTCTTTGCTGACTGCTTTTAGACAGGATGAAGTTTCATTGCCCTGGGCTGTGGTCTACCTCAGCTTCCCCCTTGACCTAACACACACATGCACGTATACACGCACACTCACACTCACACACACCCACACACATACACAGGTGAGTGGGGTGGAAGTGGTAAAAAAAAAACTATGTTGAGCCATTTTTGCATCTACGTGTTTGCACGTGAGTCTGTCTTCTACTGAGACCCCTCATGTTCTAAGAGAGAGAGAGAGAGTACAGGTAAATGCATGGCGAGCCGTCTGGTAGCCATTATGTTGTCAGCATTTTGTGATTGGATGTCTGCTGATGGAGAAACACACCACCCTGAGCGTCAGAGAGAGCGACAGGATGTGATTACCTAAAGACCCTCTGTCTGTTCATCCGTCCAACACTTTGGTCTACAGCGAGATGTCTCAACATCTGCCCAGACTGCCATGAAATTTAGTAGATGTATATTTATCCTCCCACTTAGGATGATACTTCATTTTTCTGCTGCCCCTTCATCCAGAAGACCAGGAACGATTCAGGAACTCAGCAACCTTACCGTTTGTTCCTGAAAGAGGAACCAGAATCTAAAAATGTAGGGTCTTTGCCATACTTAGGGGCTTACGGATGGCCCAGGATCTATCAGGACAGAGTTTGCAGTGCTGGCAGTCGCTGATTGATCAAGCACAAAAGCTGAGCTTCTACAACTTGTGTCAAGCTCCAATTACACAGCAAGCAGCACTGGGTGCCACTATTATTAAGATTCATATGAGAATGGTCATTTCTTGAGATCTTTGTTAAAACATATTTTGTAGTAATTTCCTGACTTGTCTAAAAAGAGTGAGAGAAAGACAACAGAGCTAGTGAATGAACCCACTATGATTCTGTACCTCATACAGATACATGCAGGTACATCCATGACATTTTACCTCTGCATTTAACCAAGTGGGCTGCTGTAAAGCGCTCCGGGAGCAATTTAAGGGTTCAGTGTCTCACTTAAGGACACTTTGACATGCAGAGTCCATACAAGTCCTGTAGTTAACACTGCAGAGAGGTGTGGAGGTCTTATGGTGAATAGGTGCACTCACAGCCCTGCAGTTACTGTTTGTCTTTATTTGCCATAACCATGATCTTTCCCCAACTCTGGACCTAATCATCACCAAAGGTGTAAACATTTCCAAGGTCGCTGTGACTGATGTTGCACTCTCTGATCATTTCTGTGTTTTCTTTGAGAGTGCAATCTCCTTGCACACAAATGTCGAAACGGAGGTTGTGACAAAGCGTTACATCTCTGAAAACACCAGTGAACTATTTATTCAGAAGTTCTGCTCCTCACCAGCCCTCTCTTGCATCTCAGTCAATGACCTTGTAGATGGCTTCAATTCTAAAGTTAAAAATATTATTGATGCCATTGCACCCTCTAAAGTGAAGGTTGTCTTGGGTAAGTGTAACGACGCACCGCCGTTACTTAGACCACGGATAGTGTGCGAGATAGGGTGTGATAGAGTCAAGGAACACACATGTTTATTGGATGTATTTATTGTGGGACTGTGGATGCTGGGAGCCATGTGCACAGCTAGGACACAAAGCTGGTCCTGTTGTTCTCCCTGCCAACAAACAGACAACTGCAGTCAGTGACAAAGTGATTAGACTTGACTGTAGTAAATGTCTATGTGGCAGAACATTATCGTGTATATATTGCAACAACTTACCTCTGACTGTTTCCTCTTCCCAGGGTGTTCGGGCAAAATACTTCCCCAGGGGCTCGAGCACCCATTTATAGTTCCGGGAAATACCAACTACAGGAAGCAGGTAGGGGGAAGTGAATATAGGTGTTGCTGTGTTTAGTTAGATAAATGATGGTGTTTATTATTTACTTTATTTATAGGAATTCTAATTAGTTGTTCATTATTATAGATACTTGTGGTGTGGGTAAAATCTGGTAAATATTTATTATACATATATGTTCATCAATATACTTACCCGTAGATGGCAGGGCTGGTCCAATTAGCTGGACCAGGTGTGTATATAAGGGCCTCATTTTGTTTGTGTGGGGGAGTAGTGAAGGCAACTAGATACTGGTGTCAATGTTGGTGCGATGGTTGACCTTTTAAAAATAAAAGAAGCATCTTCTGAAACTACTCTGGACTCCTGAACTCTTCATTTGCCTCCATGGCCACTTGGGCATGTTTACAAGTGGCGGCAGTGGTAAAGGCCTGTCGATATATTGATGGGACCAAGGACGAGAAGGAAAAAGAAGAGCGAGCACCAGGAGAGCCCAGAGAAGGGGGGCTCTCCTGGGGGCCACTCGGGCATGTTTACAGTAAGCAAAGATCTCCTTGGAGAAATGCCACGCTGGTCAGAATAGAGAAAAGAGAGTGGCGAAAACCTAATCTCCAGGTTCACTGTGACATCTATAAAGAGAGACTTCGCAATTATAATGTGGAACTTAGAAATGCAAGGCAGTCCTTCTTCTCTGACATCATAACCAATAACAATACACGCGCCTTATTTGCTACTGTCGACAGGCTAACAAACCCTCCAGTGTCAGTAGCTGCTGAGCTCCAATCCACCTGGGCATGCAATCAATTTGCCTCCTTTTTTACTGACAAAATTAGACAAGCATTCAGTGCCTCCACACCAACCACAGGATATGTGTTGTCCCCTTCTCTAAATAACATCCATTCAAATATCATGACACAATTTCAATCAATCGACTGTAGAAGCCTAGAAGACATTATACAACATCTGATGTCATCCTCCTGCTGCTTGGATATTCTACCAACACACTTTTTCAAAAATATTTCAAACTGCATGACCACTGATCTTTTACACATTGTAAACGCATCCCTTCTCTCAGGTGTCTTCCCACAAGCCCTAACAACTGCAGTTATTAAACCGCTCCTAAAGAAGGCTAATTTAGAGTCCGCAACAATGAACAATGATAGGCCAATATCAAACGTCCCATTTTTAAGTAAAATAATTGAAAGTGTTTTTTCAACATCTGAACAACTTCTTGGCCGTAAATAACTGTTTTGATGTCTTCCAGTCAGGCCTTCGACAGCACCACAGTACTGAAACTGCTCTTAAGGTTTTCAACGACATCCACTTAAACACAGACAATGGCAGAAGTTCAGTCTTAGTATTACTGGATCTCAGTGCTGCATTCGACACGGTCGACCATGACATACTACTAGAAAGACTAAACATCTGGGTGGGACTCTCTGGCACAGCACTTAACTGGTTTGAATCCTACTTGAAAGACTGAGAATACTTTGTCTGTAGCTAATTACACATCACAGCTGACTAAAAGTGCATGTGGTGTTCCCCAAGGTTCAATACTGGGGCCTCTTCTGTTCAACATCTACATGCTTTCACTAGCTCAGATTATGGAAAACAACAAAGTGTGTTATCATAATTATACAGACGACACACAAATCTACATAACTATGTCACCAGGGGACTATAATCCCATACAAGGGCTGGGTCACTACATTGAACAAATCAACAACTAGATGTGCCAGAATGTTCTTCAATTAAACAAAGAAAACAGAAGTAATTGTTTTTAGTACCAAGGACGAATGATTGAAAGTCACCGCTCAGCTTCAATCACTGATGTTAAAACCCACAAGCCAGAAATCTAGGTGTAGTTATGGATTCAGACCTCAACCTGAACAGCCTCATCAAGACAATTACATAATCAGCCTACTATCACCTGAAGAATATATCAAGGATTAGAGGACTTATGTCTCAACAGGATTTGGAAAAACTTGTCCATGCATTTATCTTCAGCAGACTGGACTACTGTAACGTTGTGTTTACAGGTGTCTGTAAAAAGTCTGTCAGAAAGCTGCAGCTGATTCAGAACGCTGCAGCTCGAGTCCTCACTAAGACCAGGAGGGTGGATCACATCACTCCAGTTCTGAGGTCTTTGCACTGGCGTCCTGTCAAACAAAGAATTGACTTTAAAATCCTGCTGTTGGTTTACAAAGCACTGAATGGTTTAGAGCCTCCTTATTGATCCCAGCAGCTGCTCCCTCACACTAAACATGCTCTGCTGCTTAATTCCTCACCCAAATCATGGTAATATGGGCTATTGATTGTGAAGCCGAATTATCAGTCTACACACAAGGACATCCAGCATCTGACAAAAAAAACAAAGCTTTGTGAATTGATTTGTCCTGTATTCCCAGCCTTATGTTATATACTGTAACATAATCCCATGTTGTGTCCCATGATGTCTTTTTAGAGATGTTTCAAGTGTGACAGGAATATGTAGAAATGGCCAATTTACGCATTAACGATTAGGATTTCCACTTATAATCAAAATACATTAGTTATCCTGATTACTTACTTAGCTGTGGCTGACTTCGAGTGTGTGTGAGCGACAGTTTGGAGTTGTTTTCCAGCACAGATTTATCCATACAGAGGGCAACAGATATGTACTACAGCTCCACGTGCTTGTCATTTTCTCGTGTCTCTCTTTCCGTTTGTCTTTATGTCTCTCTCCCTTTCTCTCCTTCTTCTCCACCCACACTGTGGTTCATCCGTCACCACATCACAAGCAGGGAAAATGCAGTAAGCATGCTGAGAAAGAGACCCTCCGCACTACACACACTTTTACATGTTGGCTGAGTTTGCTGCATGTTTGTTGCATGCATGAGTGCACGCTGCATGTATGTGCCCTGTTGAGTGTTTGTTGCAGGATTTACGTTGCTGAAGGTTTTTGGAGAGAGGAGGGTGGGAGTGGATGTTTCTCAGCAGGAAGATAGTAAAGATTGGGACAACCTCTTTGCATCCCCAGCATGAACAGTAGAAGTGCAAATGTGGTTTTCAATGAACAGCATCTTTGTTTTGTCTGATTTATTCACCTCATTTATTCTATTTTGAGGGTTCGATCTGTTTGTTTTGCTTTCCCTTCATGTCTTCTAATGACCCACATATGGTTGTCGGGGGTTACAGCCAATGGCTGTCCAGTTTGATCATTTGTTGTAGGTCGCCACTATTTAAAAAAATGTATATATTATATGACGTCAAACATTTGGAGTAAAGGTGTTTATCAAATTAAGCAATTTTATTTCAGTGAGATTGCTTTTTTCAAATCAAACACGTTTCATTTCATTTCTTTTGGTGTTGGTTAATCTCCAGGCCGTATGTCACCCAATACGAGAGTAGAGAGAGAAGAGCGGGGGTGCTCATCTAGTATTTCGGTTTACTTTCTCTTTGCATCTATTTGTTAAACTACATGAACTGACATCAACAAGTAGAGAAGAGGACCTGAGGTGGCCCAGCTATGCAATGGAGTGGACGGCTCATCGGTGGAGGTAAGGCCTGTTGACTGACAACAGAGGGCATTAGGCTTCTATTCATAATTACATGCATTAGTTGACTCCTCTGATTAATAATGACCCCCTTAACGTAATAAAGGATGTCAATAATATAAGGGAATCAATTTGAAATGAATGAAAGTTGTGAATGACAGATTGAGTGATGTTTCTCAGTTTGTTGTTGTAGGACAGAAAAACAGCCAGGTGCACTCGATCGCTTCCATCCTCCTCTTCCATCTCTTTTATAGTTTCTGTTTCTGGGAGCCTCGTATTTTCGACAGTCTCTGCTAGACAGACCAGAATGCCTTTGGCGCGCCAACTTCCTCCCATGGTGCCCCTAACTCAAGTATGATTGGTCCTGCTGCCTTTCATCTCGACTCAAGCCTTAATCACAGTGTGTGCATGTGTGAGAGGTGTGTTCTCTGGTGGGGGATAGTTCAGTGTTTGACCTACAAGTACTGGTGTTAGGCATCAAATGTGGCTACTGTGGGAAACCATCCACCTAATGAGCCTGCAACCCCATTTACACCTGGTATTTACAAGTCATCTGCATCTGAAAGCCTTATTTGGATCAGGAAAAATCCATTGATGCAGGTGTAAATGCACGTAGAAAACATTACAATCAAGATGTAACGGGATGGGCATCTGGAGGTGTGGCTGACATCTGTACAGGCTCATTCCTAAGAAAAACTATATTGAAAAGACTTGAAAAGAGGAGGGAAAGAACTAAGAAAACAAGGACAGAAGCAAGGAAAGAAGACATATTTTTATTTCATCATCTAGAAAGTAAGCAGTAATTACAGCGTACTAAACAAGTATAGAGTTTAATTCTAGTGATCATACATGCATTTCTCTTCCTTGATGTTGTGTGACTTTAGTTGCATTTTTTGCTGAGTTTGTTCACAAGTAATTATCATCGGAAAAGTTAATGAAAGTCAAAAGAACAATCTTTGTGAACTTTTTTGTATACATAGTGTATCAATTCATCTATCAGGCAGCTCCACTGTGGCGTATGTACTGAGTCGACACAATGTGTTACTCTGACTGTGATGATGACGACCTGACACTCACTGACACCTCCACCACTGACGACACACACTTTGATATGAACAATTGAGGGGAATTAGCAGAAGCCTGGTGCAATATGCCAGTTTTTAGAGCAGCATATGTGCGGCCTAATGAGTGTTCGGGTCAGGTGGCCAAACGGAGGCCAGTCTTTGACTGTCAGTCTGATGTCCATCTCCTCATTCACCTGCTAATAGGATCAAAAGCAGGAGGGTCACGGCCGGGCAGCCAGCGGGGCGCAGGCTAATGCAGAACGCGCGCCACCCTCGCCCATCTGCCCCAGATGGACTGCCGAACCCTTCCCTCAGAGATTAGGAATATTACTCACTGCTTTATGCGGGTATGGATTGTCTGTAATTACCCGATGGACCATCTCCAGTAAGTTTTCCATTGTTTGCTCTCGACTTTCAAGATGACACACTCTGTGGATTATCCCCCCTCACACCCAATTATCTGTTAGGAAGGCTGGGTGGCTGCTGATAGTGTAAGCCCTGAGGTCTCTCCTTTCTTTGAGTAAGTTGCACTGTCATATTAAATTGCATAAACTCGTGATATTTTCTTTGTAAAAGTTCTAATTCTCCTCTTCTTAATTCTTCATAATGTTGGCATCAGTTGTGAAAGCCGCCTCATAAGGCAATGCTCAGATAATGCTGACCATTGTTGTAGTCTACTCAATGAGAGACGACAGTGACTGACCCGACCACACTGTTGGTGTTAATGGTGTTACGAGTGGGTTCATATTTAACTATACCAGAAAACGTTTCGAAAGAGCATCAGAGGTGTTATTTTCGGTAAACCGTCATCATGATGACTAACGTGAAGAATGAAGGTGATATCATCGTGATATCAAGGTTTCTCTAAAATGTTAAATATCTACTTTCACCACAACAGAAGGGAAATGTGAGTCATTTATTTCTCATTGTTCAGTTATTTTGATTGCATTTGATGCCTCAGGTCAGTGTGTACATGTATCAATTATCAGTCAGACAATGCGCAGGAAACACTGTGTGTTTAGAGGCAACTCCTACAATAATGACCATACATACAGTAGAAAAGGCTATTATTACAGTTATTCACTATTAAAACAGAAGTTGGGGTCCCGTGTAGATTTGTCGTTTTGAAGAAGTCAGAAGAAACATTTTCAACATGTATTTTTACCATACATTCTTTTGAATAACATTTATGGTAATATCATTCTAAATAAATCATTCAAAGAGATGAAATCATTTATTTACCATATTAGATAACTTTCATAGTATCATCTCTCATTTATTTCCGATGGTTGCACATGCAGGTATCTTGCTCCAGTGTCTATAAAAGAAGCATCACCATATGGCAGAGCAGTCTAGCAGAATGAATGTATACAAGCTTGATATAGTGTCAGCTATAAAACAACGCCTCCCATAGAACGAGTGATACACACCCTGCTGACACACGATGATACAGTATGCTCACACACTTTAATCACCACAAAACACAAGCAGGAATCCATCCCATCGGGTAATACCTCACCCAGATTAAACCACCAATCAAAGGACCCACAGGACACAGAGTTTTTAATTAGCCGTATCAGAGGATGAAATATGAGGCTGGATGATCTGGCTCCCTTCCATGTCATTATTTAAGTTAACCCCGACAGTCGGTCAAGCCTGGGACCACAGATGCTGGACGTATTGATTATCACACATCTATCAATTCAACTGTTTGCATATCTATATTTAACTAGGAGACGAGCCTCACTAACACTACATCTCTTTAGGAGCGTCCCAGCCAAGACAGCAACACCACGTGGAACATAAAACATAGAGGTCACATACAGCACAAACTAATATTAAAAACAACAATAAAATGAATAGTCAAATGTCAAACAGATATGATCAGAAAGGTAAATGACAGCAGTCAATACAGCGTAGGATCAGATATGTAATAGATTCAAATGATTTAAAAGAGATTCATAAGATAGGTAAAAGATAATAACGTCATCATGAAGAAATAACACTGATGATGACAATTAATATATTTATGACCAAATGAAACTCACAGCTAGAATGACTTGTCACCGTATCAGAGTGGACAGTCTTGAAAAGCAAAGGCAAGAGACGTTCCTCACAAGCCCTGTAAACGCCAGAATCTTTGTTTAAAACCTTCAAAAAAAGAACCAACATGTGAACAGAATGTGTGCCGAGAAGCATCCACATGGTGCCAACATACAGTCTGTGGTTTGATGTGGCTGTTGTCTTGCTGCTACGGTTCAAAACCGCAAACTAAGCAAACTAAAACATAAGCCTTTAAGATAGCAGCGGTACTTTTAACCGGTTTGGAAAGTCCAATTTACATTCTTGAGGACCTTGCAAGGTTTATGAAGCATGTCTAACTGTATGTATATTGATCAGTCAGTCAGGTGGGAGGAGGTGAAATGCTTGTGTGGAGCTTTTGGCTCTTAGTTAGGTTTTGGAAGAGATTGTCGTAAAATTGCCCAAGTAAGCATGTGCATATATGCAAAGTCATCACATATGACATGCTGTTTATGCTGTTTCACCTGAGAAAGTCACATAGTTTTTGCTAAAAGCTTCTCTTCAGACACAAAAGCAAAAAGAAGAAAGAAAGCAGTCTCACGCTGTATGAACATTAAAATAACAGTTTGTTATGCCCAGAGAATAAGATGTGTGTAATCAGGGAAGAATATCCCGGCATCGCAGGATAAAAAGGAAATTAATTTGTGATCTCTGGCTGCTCTCAGCTTTTGTACTCAACATCAGAGTTAGAGACAAATAAAAAAAAACATTCTCAGATTACTACTTAATCAGCAGTCATAAGATCATTGCATAACACCTGAGCCATATGTATGTTCAGTTTGGTCATCGGATGTACCGTTGTGCTGCTATATTCTGGCCCATATGGTGGCAGAAGCCAGGAAACAGGCTCACAGGATTAGCACTTAGAATAACACACGGCTAATGAACCCAATAGTCTATGATTATGGTTTTAGCTAAGTGAGAGACAAAGAGGTGAAAGAGCTAATTCTAGTCGGGCCAGCCTCACCACTGTTCATTACAAATGTATGGGCTGAGGAGCAGTGGCCCTCGCCTTGTTGCCTATCGAGGTAAACAGCAGTAAATAGCAGGCATGTGAGTGTTAAGCTCCAGCATTGTTTCTCCAAACATGCCCAGATGGTCTGCGTTCAGCTGTTCTGCTGCAGACACTACAAACACACTCGGGCCTTTCGTAAATACAACATGTATGACTAGGTGGGTTGGAGTCAACATGCTACATAAGAAATAATAAAACAGGAAACGCATCTGGGCACAAGGTCTCTGTTGTAGAAGGAAGCAATATCTGAGCAACTAGATATGTGAGCCAGATCTCCAAGGACATGAAATCAATATGATGAAATAAAGAATAAATAAGTAGGCATCACCAACACCAGTGGGATGTAACTAAGTACATGTACTGTACTTTCCTCCAAAGAGGACTTCTTCCATTTGATGTTACTTTATTGTATGTTGATACTTTATATGGAAATGTGCCTTTTCATTCTACTACATTTATTAGACAGCTAAGTTGTGCTTTGCTGTCCACTTTCTGATATTTTATACAAAACATGAGTTTACAAAATATGATACGTTGTTACAGATCAATCCACCAAAAGTATATAATAGAATAATAATGAGTTAAAATGTGTTCCCTATCAACCAGTTACAACATTAAAGTGTCAATACATCAGTATAATGATCCAACAATATACTATGTGATAACATATCACTGACATGGGCCATTTAGCTGCAGAATGAAAACTTTTCCTTTTTTACACACAGGAAAAGTACACACTTTGGGAAATATACTAATTCTCTTCATGCCAAGAGTTAGATGAGAAGATTGATATCACTCTCTAAATATGAAGGTACGGCCAGAAGCCAACAGTTAGCCTAGCTCAGCATTAATACTGAACACAGGGAAACATCTAGCATGGCTCTGTCCAAAGATAACACCATCTGTCCTCCAGCACATAAACAGCTCACTTATTAATACTGGCAATATTATCAGTTTCACCTGTTTCTAGTCTTCACGCTAAGCTAGGCTAACTGGCTGCTGGCTATCGCTTCATATTTATTTTTTCCCAGACTCCTTCACCCACCTCACAGGATCAATATTGGTGGCTCCATTGGCACCCCCTCCACTCAAAATTGCAACCTTGGTGTCCTCCTTGACCCACCCAGTTTCTGTCCCATGTCTACTACATTACCCTTACTGTCACTTACTGCTGCAGGAACACTAATAAGTCCAGTATGTTCTGAACTCTGCCGCCTGCATTCTGACCAGTACCCACTCAAGGGATCATACCAGTCCAGTGCTCCATGACCTCCACTGGCTCCCGGTGAAACACAATGACCTGGCTCTCCTCTACCTCTACGACCTCCTTCACAAGCACGATGCCTCTGGTCTACTGATGTCAAACTCCTGGAAGTATTTTTCAGTAGTCGCCTCCTCTCAGCGTAACTTATTACCAAAGTGCATTCCACTGGACTTCCCCAGCTACCTCCCTACCAACTGCTTTTACTCTCTAGATGACAGCCTTATTCTGATATGTTCTTTCATTGTGTTCTGATCTTCTCTGTCTATATAAAATACATTACAGCATACAGGTCTGATGTATTATAATTATTGTATTTACTTTACAGACATGAGTGGTGTCGATCTGAACATCCTAAATAAGACTACTTCCCCAAAGTAGAACTGTTCCTTTAAGAAAGAATTGACTTTATCACAGCTGATCAGTGATACAGTGCACTCAAATCACAAAATGGAATGGTGGAGATGATTGGATCTATAGTCATGAGCCATGAGAACACATTAGAAATACAAGAATGAAATGAACAAAGAAACATTTAGGCAGTGTTTGCAGATAGTTTTTGAAAATCATCATGTATTTCTGCACCTAATCAAACATGATACAATGATACATCAGCATATCAGCCTGAGCAGCAGTAGTCTATGAATATAGTGATTGTTTCATTGTTGGTTTGATGAAAGGAAGAGGCCAGCACCAGCAAGTCATTGTTCAACAAGAGACAGAGAACTCATAACGTTTGCTATGATGCAGCTATATGCTTTAGATCTGCTGTGCCAAAGTATTGTGGCCCCTGATTTGCATTATCTTGGATCTAGCCTGAGTGCAGCTGCTGTTGGGTTATGTAATATGATGCTCCATATGTTCCACATGACTAATTACACTATGCAAAAGGAGGAGTGAGGAGGGAGCGTTAGGGAGAAAGGGGAGGAGACTCTTGGAGGACCAAGAACAAAGATGAGGAGGATGAGGAGACTGGACAAGTTTGGGGAGATGAGGGTGAGAAAGAGGCTGATGAAACAGAAAGAATACTATCATTAGTTCCTGTTCCTTCAGTTTATATCAACAAGTGTGATCACCCTTGCAGCCTGTGTCTGCTCGTCTCTGTTCCCACTGTTCTCCAATCAGTCCAAATTGATTGTGATAGCTGCAGTCCTTGACCTACTTTGAAGAACAATAGCCCCCCCGTGGCTGCTTGGGACATTCTGATGGTTTGGTTTGGAGGTCACACAGGCTTGGACAGTGCAGAGCTGGCTAGAAAAAAGGTGGGGTGCAGCATAACCCCCACACTACCAACCTCCCACACTACCAACCTCTTTGACCCCAAGTAACAAAGACCCCGAAGGGTCGAAACAAGCAGCTCCGAGGAGTGTCCAGACACTGACGGGCTCCAGCAGCTGCCTCCTCACCTCTACCCCTGTACAGTGACAACAGTCACACAGCTCTGGACGTCGTCATCGGTATGTTCCTGTATGGTCTCCATACAGATCCCAGCTTTACTTATGTAGAGCTGAGGAGTGTCTTTGAAGACAAATAATATATGGCTGTTTCTCCATGCCCAAAGTCCAAAGACCACTGTCCTTGTTTTACCAGTTCAAGTGACAGAAATATTACCAGCAATATGAGAACCGGGTGTCACGTTTCAGATGGTGCCCCATTCACTCGGTTGAAAGTGGCTGACAAGGTCGGACATGCTGAAAGGTTTTTCAGGCTTCCATGCTTCTTAGCTGAGCCAATTGAAAGCATGCGTCTTCGAGACTTTGTCTCGCCAAGTCGGCTGACTTCCTGTTGGCTCCATGCACACGCAAATTACTTTAAATAATCTAGTGATTATTCAAGATATTTAAAATTCTGAGAACCTTATGGATCAAATTCTTATAAAAGAGTCATATCAGAAAAATGGATTGACTGTTTTACGAAGGCTGATCCATCAGTATTCTACTATTCTCCAGTTCACCCGATAGCATAGACAACTGAAACCATTTCTTGTGAATAAATGTGATCATCATGTGTGTCTCTTTGGTTGTATGTGACATAAAAAAGTATTCAAGAGTTCCTGGTACAGATATGCTGTCCTGTCCCATTATCTGGTTAACCTACAGATTCCACATCCTCAGCTGTATATCAGCAGGAAACTGCTTCCAAACAGACCCTGCTTTCTGCCTCTATGAGACTGAGACAATGAGTCACATTCTGGCACACGACCAGTTACTCACTGTTGAGACCAAAGCATAAAACTGGGAACTCAGGAACTGACAAACACACACACACACACACACACACACACACACACACACACACACACACACACACGGGATGCTTAGGGGGGACACTCTGGACCGGATGGTCAGAAGAGACGCCCTGCATAAGAATGGAAATAGCAGACAAGAAAAAAAGGAAAACAACCATGGAAACACTGAACTAGTGCAGAAGAGTATAAACAGACAAAACAGCCACAGGCGATAATAATCACGCAATCAATGAAAAGGGATTGTGTTGCAGAGATAAGGTTATTACTCGTTATTTATTTTTGGGAGAGCTGACAAATGTGGAATAAAACACTCATGGCTTCAGGATAACAAACCCAAATCCACCAGACAGACTGAGATAGTACGATAAACATTCCCTAAAGGAATTCTTTCATGCTTTGGAGAAACCATTGGAATGCTTTCTGAAAATGAGCAACAACTAAAATCTCCCACAGTTTCTAGTGCACATTGGGAACGTCTGCATCTTGCACACAATACATTGTATCTAGTGTAAAAAATAATGGAAATGTTTTTTGTGCACACATCAAAGTAGCAATCGAATGTCCATCCTCTGCACATCCAGTGCAGAGGATGGACCAGAGGAAGAGAAACGTTACACAGCAACAGACAGCTCCTCGGTGTGCGCATCATTCTGAGACTGACAACAAAACCTGTTATTTATCTTTTAAGATTAAAAAATGTTGATCTAATTTGTATAGATTAAAAAAGCTAAACAATATTTCATATCTACACTATATTATATGTGTATTTTGGGTTGAGTTTACAAGATAGTATTACGTGAAGAACTGGGCACCTTTAAATGGAATACAATGGATGGCTCTTTTATTCACTCCACAATGGTGATGAAATAAGGAAGTGACGATTCTGTCTGCTGAGCGAGACACAGAGGAACCACCACTCAGTCACACACACACACACATACACATACACACACCAAATGCTCCTATGCCTCCTCCTCACTCTCCCTCCATGCTGCCTTGTCATGAATGGAGCTGCAGAGTGGAAGCCTCTCATTGGCTGACTGGCCGACCAATCGGAGCAGATCCTGGGCTGGGTCTGCAGGCCATTCACAGATGTTCCTCCCTCTCTCCCGCTCTCTCTCAGCCATACAGATAAAACGTGTGTTTCTTCTCATGTAAAGTTTATCAGCGTCTCTCTGTGACAGTATTCATTAATAAGTCTCACACGGATATTCAGTCATTTTGTGCATTTCAATTTGACCATACAAAAAGATGAGTGAAAGATGAGAGTTGACACAGCTTTTACAATATTGAACTAGAGACTTATGTGTTGGTGGTAGTAGGCATAAAAAGGCTCAGTTACATTTTACAACAACATCATCATTTCACAGTGTTACAGGAGCCTGAATCTAGATCTGTTATACTGTTTTTGCTCTTGAGACTGAAGACAGACGTTGGTAGCTGGGAGATATGTAACGCAAACAAAGTGCAAAGAAGCCAAACCCATCCAAACCCATTAGTAAGCAGCCAGGACCTTTAAGTTGGCCACAGCAGGTCAGGCATGTTAGTGTTATCGTGTTTTACTTTCTGTCCCACCTCAGTTAAGCAGAAATTCTTTATCAGTAAGCTTATCCAGCTGGGCAGGGACAATGTGAGCCACCACAGATAACACACAGCTTCTACAGTTGGACAGGAGGCGTGGTGATTCATGGAGACATTTTGTACATTTATTACAGATCTGACTGGACAGAAAGTTTCCATTAGCTAATTTTAAATAATGCAGATGGGAAGTATGATAATCAGTATTTGTTATGGTGATGTCAGAGAATGAGTGTACTTATTGAAGCAGGTGACAGCAGCAGTCAATGATAAAGCATTTAGTGTCAGTTATTAAAATACACGCGCTGCTCTGTAGGATGCACCAACAGACGTTTTATCTCCAGTAAATTTGAATGTCAGTTAAGAGGTCATTTTGTTAGTCAGCAGCAATAGCAATGCGTTATTCTTCACTTCCTGTACCGATTATTAGAGAAAACCGATGTTTCAACCCAATATTTCAGTTAAATAGTCCAACTAGACACTTTTTACATGACTCTAGTTTATTGGAGGGTTTTCAGTCGTCAGGATTTAGAGCACATCATAGCACAGAAACCTACCAATATTACGAATATTGTGATTGCAGCCACATAAAGCACCAGCTAACATTGGCCTCAGTGATGAGACAGTGATTCCGACCACATTAACTGAGTTTGTGATTTTGTGACGAAAAGCCATAAGCCTGCAGGAGTTCTCCAAAACCCGCAAACCCACCTTCCCAACCCCCAGTCATTCCCCTCTAACGTGAATGCAGAGAGGCGAGGACCACCCGGCAGGGGTCCTTCATACTCAACACAGGCATTCTTTTGACCACCTCTTGAAAGACACAGTTAGGGTTGTGTTATGCTTGATGAGAATCAGTTCATAAAATAATTGGTCTGATCATGTGCTAATGTTGATAGTTGTTCCAAACAGCCACATAGGGGGAGACGAGTTATCGTATATGGATATTGTATATTTTGAGAAAAGTCCCACCTGGAAGACATTCATAATGTTGCTCTCAGCTGTTTACATGTGAAGTGACAGAAATAGTTGTGTAAATAATGACAAAAAGAGCTAGCTGAGAGAGAAGTTCAAACCCTCACTCATCTCTCACTTCCTCACAACTGACCAATCACAGTGTAAAGTGGGTGTGGCTGTCAGATTGTTGGTCTCGGAAAATTACAGAAGTTGTGAGACAAAGCTGAAGTCAGGGTTGCCAAGACTTTTTGTCCATCTGACAAGCAGTTCTTGCGGAGTGCATTAGCAGCTTCACATGAGGCCTCCAAGGTTTCCATTATACTTTCAAAAAGCAATGAGCTAAATGATTATCTTGCATACAGTTGGACCTGGTCTGAGTTGAGCTCAGCCATTGCCCCCAGTGGAACCAGAATGGAGCAGAGAAAAAGGTCACCACAAGACTGATGTGTCAGAGGTTATCTGTAGGGTGGCTGTGTGTGTGTTAACAGACAGGCCTGGGTTATGTGAACATTGTCAACTTGTCTTCAGACACCAACCGTTGAACTGTTAGGAGGGAGTTTCATGTGTGTGACACTGCACATGAGAGGCAGACGGTTCAGACTTTTTACAGCATGTAACTACGTTGGATTGACTTTTTGGCATCTCCAACTATTTTTAGAGGTTCAGTCAACATGACATGCTCTCATGACGAAGCAGACACATAACTACAGCACATGAAGGCAGCCAAACTCACCTGGTCAACAAATGCACCAGAACTGTTAGTCCCTGACTACAACATAGACCAACTTTTTTCAAATTGACAATCCAACAAGCACACCTACGAGAGGCAAGACAATCCAAAGTTCATTCATATATTCATCAAAATCAGTGATTAAAACATGGGTTTGCAGCTATTGGTTGATCACTTGTAACATCAAGTACCTCCTGAAACCATCTGAAGCAGCTTTCATGGAAACAAATACATTTTCAGTGGTGTGCATGTAACACCAGAGTCAGCAGTGCATGGGGAAGAGGTAGATGATGTGAGGTTGTAGGCCCTCTTTACTTGATATTACATGTATTGGCAGAAAGTGTTCCATTTCCGATGCTGAAATGCTGAATGATGACAAACTGGTCACTTTGAACACACCAGCTGTGAATGTGTTTGGAGTATGTTCTGCTTTAAGACCTGAGGTTATTGCTGCCCTCATGTTCAACCTCCACCATGTCTGCAGGACCAAATCACAGCCACATGGCAGAACCCCCCAATGGTTAACCCTTAAACACCATTGGCCCTCAATTGATTGGCAGCTTAAACTGTTATGTCTCTGTCCTGCTCTGTCATGGCGGATCTTTCTTCTGCAGCGGACTGAGCTGAAACTAAGATAACTTCAAACTTCATTGCAGTATTGTTGCTACTGAATCCAATCAGATTCCACCCATTTGAACCATATTATATGGACTCATGTGTGCAGGAAGAATACAAACACAGAGAGTGGTTTCTTTATAGAGGAAGTGCAAAGAGACGAAGACAAATTTGTTTTATTCTTGAAAGGAAGCTTGATTGCTTCTTCCTCCAATGCAATTTGGATTCCAACTTCAGGTGGAAGTTGTAAGAGGAGGATCAACCTGTTTCATTAGTTAGGGGCCGAAGAATCACAGGAGGTCAGGACTGTCAGGACTGTTTCTTCTCTTATCTTGAGCATGCAATGGAAGTTGTGAGGAGACTAATATCACTGTACACACACACACGCCCACTGCACCCACTGTTTGGTCATTTGCATTTAGGGAAGTAGTGTTTTTAGCTGGAAGGTTTAACGCTCTCCAGCTCTAACTGACATCTCGGCATAAGTAAACAGTCCACATCCACACCCTGAAGACAGCTGCTCTCAATGTGCAGCAACACTATGACTATTGCTCAGACGAGAATCAGAAGATCAGAGATCAAGATGAACTACATTTCAACATAATGAAGGTTAAGTGTCACAGCAGTTGTGTCCTTTAGTAAATACAGCCGTGGGCCGTCCTGCTGGCCAAACAACAGTAATCTAATATGCAAACCATGTCTCTGGAGTGACTCCAGGTCCCCCTTTGTCTGATGGTCCTGGTGAATTTTGGCAAAAAAGAGAGAGTATCCCAATCAGCCTACAAAAGAAGAAAATGATTTCTTATGGTAAGTTTTTTAGGGTATTGCCGTGGTGACAGGATAACGGCAACTTGCTCCACCATGAATACAAGCTCTAGACATCCCACCACGATGTTACAGCACACAAAGCCACATTCCTGGATGCTCTGTTTTGAGGTTTTCTTGTTGAAAGCCACAGACCTTATGTCAGGTGGGTCTGGGTTGTGAGTGGTATAAAAAGCTCTTGCTTTGTCCACGGCTGCAGTCATTTCCAGTAAGGCCTGAGCTCCCTGCCAAATACTTAGGGACGCTGAACTGAGACAATGCGGCTGACCTTTCACAGCTGGTCACAAGCAGGACTTAGTACATGAAATCCAAGATGGATGGTTGCATTCAAAAGGGTAACTAAAGGTGGCGGACTATTTTGATTTTAGCAGCATTTAGTGTTCAGTTCAGAAACATTAGACATGAGAGTTAACTTTTCATCAAAATAATGTATTCATTTTCATACCAGCTATCCCAAACATCCTCAACAATTTCAAATTTACTTGTTGGTCTTAAATAAAATTGTTTTTTAACAGACAATACCTTATAAGTCACATACACATCTACATGTTTTCTTCTCAAATCCTTACATTTGGTACTTCACATTTCACAAAAACGTTGTGGTTCATAGTACTGAATTTAAAAATGTAATGATACAAAACAGAATTTCATTTTTATGGATTCCTCTGCCAGCAGCAAAATACTTTGTCTACCAAAAAGCCTTGTTTAGTCAATTCAATACTTTATCATATTAAGTGTAATTACCCGCAATGTATCACCTTAGACTACAGTCAGAATATATAATAAATGTTCTTTGTGTAAAATGATATTCACCATAAGTGTGTTTATTTATGAGCTGTGTTCATTTTTTGTCTTCGTCTTCATATGAAAGAAATGGTTCGTAGTTTTAATCACATTTCACTCATTTTTATCTTTCATAGTTTTAGTCAATGACAACCAAAAATGTTTTAGTATAGTTTTAGTCTCTAGACTAAATAAAGAAGATATACCTTGTTAATTAGTGAGGCAGGCCAGCTGGAACCACTTCACAGTCGCTTGCTGTCTGCTGGATGATGTAGAATGATTCTTCTTGTGGACACCAGATATCTGGCTTGAGATATAGCACGTAGCCAGCAGCCTCACCTCCAAAGAGTCTGTACCATCATACAACAGAGACATCTTTCCTCTGTCTTGTTAGCTGATTAGCTATGGAGCCTAACAGAGGTAATGTATCAGAACAAGAACACCAAATATAACTGACATTGGGCTGTATTGATTTTTGATTCTTCAAATTTTTTTTAGTTTTTAAAATGAGAATGTCACAGTCTGCTGCTTGTTCGACAGGGTGACAGGTAACAGGGTGTCTCTTGTAACACTAACCATGAATTCTTCAGTGTTCACACACACTTTCACAGCTGCTAAGTATAAATTCATTGCTGACATCTGTGCAGTTTCCGTTGGATAATGGATACTTACAAAGTGTATATCTGAACACACACACACACACACACACACACACACACACACACACTGAAACACAGCTGGAACACTGCTGTTAATAGCAGAAAACTCACCATGACAAACTCATATATTGGCAGCAGATCACTGGGAACAAGTAGTGTCCTTTAACACATCATACGTCCCTTCTTGATCTTACGACCATGTTTCTGAACCTTACAAATGAAAAGACGAGAATTTGTTGTGGTTTTCAGCAACAGCAACCTATTTTCCACTCGTAGCTTTTTCCTAATCACAATGGAACTTCACTTGGATCACATTAAATGCATCAACTAAAAACCAGGTTGGCGGCTCAAGCTGAGTTAAGAGGAGAATTCTTAAGCTTAAACTATTTGTCCATGTCAGCACACCAAGTCCCAGTCAGATCAGTGTCATCAGGACTGTTTTTCTACTTTGTTATTCTGAGTTTTGTAATTTCATTGCATTTCTTAAAAAAAAGAGCAGCCTCAGGGTTTCAGTCGCTATCTGTGATTGAAGGACATGCGTTCTAGGGTCCAATACTGATTTTGGCTGAACCTGCTGATATTTGGTGCTAATGTTCAAAGCTACTGAAATTGACCCCTCTTTTGCATGTTAAACTTACAAATCAACTAATAACTGATACAGGTTGGATTACCTTACATTCTTATCAAAAGGCCAAATAAATGAATAAATCACAAGTGGGTTCAATCAAATCAGCCCTGACATTGTCCAAAGCCAAAGCTGGACAACAAACTGCCAATTTGCTCTCCACATAATTGTTATTAATGTGCAGAGGGTGTTAAGTTTAGTAGTTATATTTGCCTTTTTGTTTCAAGTCTGTTACAAGGTTTCCAAACAAAGAGGTATGCCTACTGCTGAAGGAGCGCAACACCGCTTTCAGATCAAGTGAGATGCAGGAGTACAGTTCATCCAGAGACAGTGGCATCAAGAGCTGTAGTGCTGATTCCTCTCCTCTACTCTGTCTTCACCTGTACATGGTTCCAATACCATTGTGAAGTTTGCGAACGACATAACATGGTTGTCCTACAGTGAGGAGAGCCAGCACTTGGCGGCGTGTAACAAGCTGGCCCTCAACACCAAGAAGACCAGAGAGCTCGGTGTGGACTTCAGAAGGTCCAGAGTTGGCAAACACACCCCCATCCTCCCCGCCATTGAGGGTGTCCTTCACAGGCTTCTTTCTCTCAGCTGTCATCTTGCTGAAACTCTGCAATACGTTGAATCTTATCTTATCGAACATAGACTTGTCATCTAAATGCATTGCACGTGGGTGTGCATGGTGCCTTTTCTTTTTAAAATGAGCCCTTTTCCCACAAAATACCTGCGCGTCCCTGCCCACCAAACCAACTACTTCACTTTTCCAAGATTCACATCAGTCAAAAACACAACACCAGTGTAGACTTGTCAGGTTGTCTGGCTCTAGGAGACTGCAGTGACAGGGTCAAAATGAATAATAACATGTAAAATGAATCAGGATTTGTCAGCAGAGGGTTTCCTGGTCATGCCTGACTAATGTCTTTCCGTTGTTGGTTCTCAAGAAGACCCCAGGAATGCTTCGAGAGAGAGAGAGTAAAAGGAGAGAAAATGAGCTTCAAAGTATGTGAATCAAAGTTTCAAAATCCATGACTTTCCTCAGGTCACAGCTGTAAAAGTTCTTCCTTTCACATTAGAAATTCATTGTGTTGGTCTGATTTCCCCTCTAGTTTGGCTGAAAACCATTCTGCAATGTAGAAAAAACACATTTTAATATACGCTCTACTATATTCATGTGAAATAAAAGAAGAAAAAATCCGTAATACCCTTTGACCTCCCCAAAGAACTGTTTACATCCCTTTACTTTCCTCTGTGTTGAATGCAACCTCACAAAAATTCAAAGACCCTCGAGACATTCCTTGACCAGTGAGAAGCCTGTTTAACGATATGGGGGGCAGAGAGAAGAGAAGAAAGGGAAGTCAGAGCCCTCTTTTGACAATGAAGGATGTAGAGAATTGAAAAAGACAAGGAGGAGGAGGATTAAGGCTCTGGTGCTGGCCAGCCCCGCAGAGGTCATTCTGCCCTGCTATGGTCACATTAAAGACCACAAGACCCCCTAACCCGTGTGAATGGACCCAGTTCAAGTGCAGGCACCCTTCCCCTACAGTGCACACACATACACACACACGTTTTGCCCCCAGTGTCCAGTCATCACTTTCATGTGCTGACATGGGTTGTTGGGCGGTCTTTCAGAGACTTTTGAGCGTGCATGGGGTAATAGGCTCCCTAGCTGAATAAACTTGTTCCATTCACAACGCTGTCGCTCCAGAGGATGCTGGGAGGGCAGAGGAGGGGGAGATGAGGGGGCCGCCTTGAGAGCCTGGTCACTTTATACACACTGAAGACATTCAAACCGCACTGGCACCTTTTTTCAGGGAAGTTAAAAATAGTTAAAGTCGCTATGCTAGAGTTTAGCATGTGGTCGTTTTTTCTTATACAGCTGCAGTGTCAGAAAATATCTGTTGATAAACAGAATTTGTGATTTATATATACATTAAAAAAAAGTTTAAAGTTAGGATTTTATTGTCATATACATATACACATATACGAAATTTGACTTCTGCTTTTAACCCATCCCTAGCTTATTGGGAGCAGTGGGCAGCTGAGAATCACCCGGGGAGCAGTTAGGGCTTCAGTGTCTTGCTCAGGGACACTTCGGCACAGGACATGTAGCAGCCAGTGAGCCACGGCCGCCCCTATATGATTATAGGTGAGTTTGGTACATGGATATGATCCCATGCAAAAGTAAATTCTGCAATTTTTATTGAAATTAAGCAAAACTGAAAACTCCCTGTAATAATAAACTTGACAGAACAAAAAATATTTTGATTCTCAGGAGGAAAGAGTTTGGAACGTACAAAAAAGATGACATCCAGAGGATAGCAGTTTTACTCTAAAAATGGGTATTGGCATTTGTGCAAAATCTATAAAGCTATATGATATACGTATGTATACAAGGAGAGGCTTTCTGACTTCCTCTTATTGGTTGTGGTTTTTGTTTGGGTGGTGTAAGAAGCCAAAAGTTTTGGAGTTGACAACCCTGCATTACGCTCATTATATGAAGTCATTTTGTCACAGAGCATCACCATGTGTTGAGTCGATTAATCATTCGGCTCATTTGGTTTCTCACACTTGAAGACAAAATTATCAAGTGCAATTGTTATCAATGTCCTAAAATGGACATATTTCGTAACACTTTCTTGTAATAGAGTGAAGGAGGAATAAGTCCTAAAATCTGGAAATGAGTCAGCATTTTTGCACATCCGGTTCACTCGCCTCGAAGTCAATGGGTGGCATGTTGACGGTTGGTCTTAATTGGTTGCCGGGCTCTTAGAAGGCGTGTCCTACGTATTGTGATCCGGCCCAAAGGCAGATGCCAGAAGTGAGAGTGCTTGAGTGGTGATATGGACGAATGAAAGAAGCATGCTGCAGATGAATTAAATGAACTCTTTTTAGACAAAAAAACAATGATGTTACCAGAAAGATTGCTCACTTTGGCTTCGTCCCCTGACATTTTTTATAGTGAATTTCATCTCTCAAAGAGTGAAACCATTAGCAGGCAGCTGTTTAGTAGAAAAGCTGTAAAATGCTGCTGCTCAGCAGCAAACAGCAGACCAACTCAGTTAGAAACTAGCTGGTGAACATAGTGGTTATTCCAGGTTTAAGTTTCGCAAAAAGTAATTAGCAGGAAATGTGACAAAAAGGAACCTCAAAAAGCAATAGACTTGATGGCCTACCATCTCCGGCTCCTGCTGTCCGCATGTCAAAGTGTTCTTGAGCGAGACATTGAACACTGAATTAATCCCAGAGCTCTTTACTGCAATCCACTGCCCCTAATGCTTAGCATGGGTTAAATGCAGTTTAAGAAGTTTAAGTGTTCCCACTAGCTTTAAGACAGCCCCATCTTTTCTGTAGCTAAAAAGTCTGCAGTGTCCAGTCTAAATAACTACCGCCCTGTGACACTCACCCCTATTCTGATGAAGTGCTTTGTGAAACTGGTTCTCCAGCATATTAAAAACAACATTCCAGCCAGCCTGGACCCTCACCAGTTTACATAGAGCCATCCGATCCACAGAGGATGCCATTTCCAATGACCTTCACTCAGCCTGTACAGCGATAATAACAAAATAACAATTCCTAAATCAGAATGCTGTTTGTTAATTTCAGCGAAGCAATCAACACAATCTCCCCCATGAAACTGATAGCACTCAAGCTCTGCACGGTGGGCACACCTCCTCCACTCTAGTTTTGAAAACCGGAGCCCCACAGGGCAGAGTGCTCAGCCCCCTTCTGTTCACACGGTACAACCAGGACTGCTACCCCCGACATGAAGAGAACGCTGTTGTGAAGTTTCTCTTCAGTGGGGGATTACAACGCCCAGAACATCATTGGTACCAATCTACAGAGCATCAGTGATATTGGTGAGAGGAGGTGCCTGTGAAGAACTAAAAGGATTTAAAAAGACAAAACCCACCCAGCCACAACCTGTTCACCCTGCTGCTGTCTGGCAAGAGATACAGAAGCACTGTCTTACCACCAGACTTCAGAGCAGCTTCTTTCCTCTGTAATCATCCTGCACACTCAGCCATAAAACATAGTTTTGTACTGTTATGTTCATTTTTTTGTTGTGTAGCATAAAGGGACTGCAGCTTGCATTTTGTTTTGCAACACTGTGTTGTAGAGTCACAGTAAATGAACCTTGAACCTTGATAATGTGAAATGATACGATTATGATTATAGGAAACTCAGTTCACATCAGTTCAGTTAGAGGGGTTGAGTTTTGTGAGTAATTTAAGTTTGTTCAGGTACATCTGTTAAAGAAAGTTTTGTGTTGGTTGTATTACAGCAGTGCTTTATTAATGACGCCCCTGGTGGAGACAGAAACAGGGACACCGTCCCTGCATCCACCCATTTCCTAGTTGTTTTCGCCACTGAGATTTCCTTCAGGTTCCTGTAGAAAAGGGCTATTTAGGACACATACAATAAGAGTCGCGTGGCGACTAACCGTCGATGTCTAGAGGAAGTCAAATCAGTGTGTCGTCTGTTACAATAAATACAGGGAGGCCAGTATTCCTCAACATCCCCTGCTATTCTTCTTCAGAAGCAGAAAACAGTAGGGAGGGAAGTAAGAAACAATGCTTTTCCTGTGACACCAAAGACCCTGCGAGCAGTGTCAGATACTCACCATGTATTCATGTTGGTCTCTCCTTGACTTCCTCACAAGCACCTATCTCTTACTAGGATTTGATTTGGAGCGAGGAAAGGAGGCAAGGTAAGTGAAGCAGAAGTGTACAGCATTGAGACAGTTTCCCGCTTTAAGTTTACACTGATAGTGAACAAATCATTTGCAGGATATATATATATATACATACCTTAATTTACCTCGTTAGTACAGCCGATGCTGATGGGAATGCCATTACAGTACAATTAATCCTGTGGGGGACACATCATAGCAATCTATTCATTAATGAGATATTTCACTCTGGACCAAAGCGGTGGTATCCTGAGAAGATACAATATGTAACTGTTTTTTTCTATGTGCTGAAATGTTATTAAAAGTGGATGAACAGTAAAAAGAAGAATTCATTAATTGTGATGCCTGTCCCTAACTCCAAATAGGGTAATTGTCACAGTTCAGCTCCACACCCTCCTCACTCTACTTGTCAGTCACTCCCTCCTCATCAGTAAACTCCCTTCACCTGTTCACTCACCTGCCTCTGATCAGTAATCAAGCCCCTATATAGACTCCTGCCTCCCAGACACATTTGCCAGATTGTTCTTCGGTTTTCCATGCCAGACTCTCCAGCACACTCTCACAGACTGATCTCCTATTACCGACCCTGCCTGCCCCTGTTCTACCCGTCTTGCCTGACTCCCGGTAAACCCACTAGCCTTCTGATCCTGACCCAGTTTAAACTCTGTCTGCTGTTATCGAAGTTTGTAATAAAAGGTCAAAGATCCCTGGAATCCTGTGTGTTGCATTTGGGTCCATATACAACCCATTACAGTAATAAGTCTTTTTGCCACTGCAGCTAATTTAAATTCACTTGATCTCTGTCTTCACCCTGCCCTCTCAAGACACACACACACACACACACACACACACACACATACTGATCAAACACAAAGGACTATGGTTGGACTTTTCATCAATGTGTATTGTAGAGGAGCTAATAAGTGACACCTGGCTCAGTAAGCTTTATATTGACACAAGTTTCTCAGATAATATAACACCCTTGTTGCTGTATATCTGACCATAAGGTGTAGAAGTTAGTCCTGAGGTATTGAGTTCAACACCAGCTACTTCGCAGTTCCATGTTAATTAGGAATCCCAAGTGGCAGACGGACAAGATTCGATCACCTGAGCTGATTCTGTTGCGTCTGATCTGATGAGTTTCAGATGTCATAAACACCACCATGTCTATTTTAAAACTATTTTCGTGTCAAAACAGCTTGGATTCATACTGACTGTTGTAGTATACACTTCTGTCCACAGTAAAACACCCGAACAACAAACAAAACTGCAAAGCCAACACCTGGTGAGGAGACAGCCGGCTGATCAAATCAACATAAATCCAGGTTCAAGGGATGTTCCTTCTATTAATTCTTACTTTTTGTTCCTTCTGTTCCAGTTAATCACATCTATTTTGACTTGGGCAATCTGCATTGCAGATCATCATAAGACATGTATGAACACATGTATACCGCCTGCATGTTTGTAATTCCTCAAGATGTTTTGGCACCAGACCATAGTCAATGGCAGCGGTTCTGTCTAGTATCATTCACACAGCTCCCTCTGTCCACTGGCAAAATGCCTAGCAGAGAGACTAGCTGTGAGAATGGGTGTGAGGTAATGATCAGCTCCAAACAGAAGCAGGATCTGCAAACCGTGTCAGTAGCTTTGATTGACTTTCAGCTTTATAAATCTCAGAGATCTTTGCCATGCCTCAAGCAAGAACAAAACGATAGTTCAATAATCATCTTGTTTATTAAAGGATTTCTCTAAGACATTCATAGCAGCATATAAAACAAATTGTAATATATAGATATAGTGGAGTAATGCCTACCTGAGTGGAGAATAAAGTTGATCTCCCTGTTTGTGTTATCGAAGGGTTACTTAACACATTCTACAATTACTTACCTTATGTCTCAATCTCAGCCATCATTTATCATAGATCTGATTCTATTCAGAGTGCTTTTTAGAGCCTTGTATTCTTGAACCATTCTGTTGATTGGTTCTTTTCAATTACCTTCGAATTGGCCAATGAGCAGCATCAAAAGGTTTAGGGTATGTGGAGTGAGCACACCATGTTTATTGAAGCTGCCCAGGAGGAGTGAGGAGTTCTCTCTCTGTTGTGGTGCACAGTAGCTAAACAAACTGGATTTAAACTAGGTTTTAAAGGCTGCAGAGGCCCCTCAACAAGCAACCATGACATACATTGCAATCACTTTCTCTGATCAATGAATACTAGGATACAATGTCATTCACACATACAGTAAGAAACTTGTATTTCAGAAATGTCCACAAGTGTGAACATGTAGCTGTTGAAAGGGCTGTGTGAGTGTGTGGATCGAATATTTATGGCACGCAACCATCAGCACTTTATGTTTACTGTCTGTGGCGCACACACACACACACACACACACACACACACACATGCATCTTAGCTACATCCACACAACTATGTTTCCATACTAGCAAGCCTGAAAACGAATATCACGTGATTATTCTTGAACACTGGGCATGCGGGTGCCGATGTGCTGAGGAAGTAGATGGGTTGCTTAGTTACAGAAAATATGTCTTTAATAATAAAATGTAATGCTTGATACTTAAGATCTTCCTCTATAAACTCAAACAGACACATTTCGTGGAAAGTTTTAGAAGTTTTATTTTTCAAACTTAGTTACGCTTCTCTCTCTCTCTCTCTCTCACACTTACAAATCAAAGTTTACTAGATTACAGCTCAATAAATTTGGTTTTACCTTCATTAGCGTTTCTAAACTCCTCCATTTTTGGTGCTCTAAAACTCCAGAGTAGTGTGGACGCTCAGTGTAAACGTAGCAAAAGATATGAATTTAAACTGGAATTTAGTGTGGATGTAGCCTTAGAGCTTTTGATAGGATCTCCCAAGAAGCATGCTAATACCGGGTGTAAACAGGACCTCTGTAAGGCCTCTCCTCAAAGGGACACACCTTGTGTTGTGCTGTTCAGGTATATAATGGATTGTGAGAGTTGCGGGGGAGTAGTGTGGAATGAATGGTAATACATACCAACACGGTGACAAAGATCAGGTAGTTGCACTAAGTGTGTTTCTGCGTGTGTGTGTGTCTGCCACCACATTACCAAACAATGCACTAAGGACTTACAAAGTAATCACTGCATGCCGCTCACACCCACAGCATCTGACTTATTTCTGAAAGTTCAAACAATGTCACCTTGAAGCCACTGGTTCATTTAGACTTGATGCCCTGAGCAGGCGGTGTTATCCGTCAGCATATCACTGGGAACAATTACACTGTTGTCTCCAAAAAGTAATTCTAGCGCCTCTGTGAGCCTGTACTTAGACACAGTAAGCTAAATGCTAATGTCAACATGCTAACATGGTGACAATGTAAACATGCTGATGCTAAGCAGGTATGTTCACTGTAATCACCGTCTTACTTTCGTGTATTAGCATGCTGAAATTTGCCAATTAGCAGTTAACACTAAGTCCAACTGAGGCTGAAGGGGAGTTCATTGGTTTTATTTGGTCATTATCCAAAGTATTGGACAAATAAACATTGTGACATTGTGATGACACGAGGTGAAAAGTCAGAGAATCACTTTAGTTATTACAATTCATCCTGAGGGGAACATGAATGTCTCAATACATTTCATCACAACAAACAAAATGCTATTTTGCCATTGACAGTGTACCAAATTAATTTTCATGAAATCATTTGGGGTTAGAGTCATCCCAACACTTCTCCTTCTTCTTGTTCAAAGCAAGCACATGCACAGGTGAGAGGTCCCCTTTATGACAGCAAGCACCAAGTTTAATATGTTTTATCTATCTGGACTGCTTTTACTTTGTCAGATCCATGTTATTGTTGTGTTGTTATCTAATTCAGAATCTGCACTTTCACCTCGGGCCCTAAAGATAATGAATATTGGCATCAATTCCAAGTAATTACGAGAAGTCTAACAGCTTTTACGGTCAGTAAGAACCAGACACTTTATTACAAAAAAGAAAATCAGATGGATCAGAGACAAAATAATAATTTTCAAGTCATCACCAGCTCAGTAATTCACTTACACACATCTGTGTAGTTCTATGACGGTGGTCAAATTATACGATTAGAAACAGAATCAGCCACTGCAGCCCGAGAGCAAAGGTGCTCCTCTATGGTTCATGAAACATATGAGAGGCTAAATAAATTGCAAGACTTCACAAAACTAGACTGCAATCCTCCGATTGGAGTGGAATAATTGTTTTTGAAAGTTTGGTTTGTGTGTGTATATGTGTGTGTGGGGCCAGTACAAACAAAAGTTCTGAATGGCCTGGCTTTCTCCCTCCGAAGAAAAGACAGCGAGCGAGCAAAGGAGGGATGAATAGGAGAAAGCAAAGTAAGAGAGGAGGCTGTGTGCTGCTCCGGCATGCAGCCTGTGAATTACCACAGCAGATGGTGTTTGTGTCTGTGTGCGTGTGTATGTGTGTGTGTGTGTGTGTGTGTGTGTGTTTGAAACACAAAGGGCCCAGGAAGTGGTGGATGAGTGGCGTGCAGAGGCGCGAGCCACAAGACCTTGTTGTCAATCACGGCCCTTTACTGCCTGTCTGTCTGACCGGTTGGACATACTGTCTGGTGCTGTTACTCTCAGGCTTCTACTGCCCGTCTCACTGCCATCAGTCTCTAATGCGGACACTGCCCGTCTCACTGCCATCAGTCTCTAATACGGACACTGCCCGTCTCACTGCCATCAGTCACTAATACGGACACTGCCCGTCTCACTGCCATCGGTCACTAATACAGACACTGCCCGTCTCACTGCTTTCAGTCACTAATACAGACACTGCCCGTCTCACTGCCATCAGTCACTAATACGGACACTGCCCGTCTCACTAATTTCAGTCACTAATACGGACACTGCCCGTCTCACTGCTTTCAGTCACTAATACGGACACTGCCCGTCTCACTGCCATCGGTCACTAATACAGACACTGCCCGTCTCACTGCCATCGGTCACTAATACAGATACTGCCCGTCTCACTGCCATCGGTCACTAATACAGACACTGCCCCTCTCACTGCCATCAGTCACTAAAACGGACACTGCCCGTCTCACTGCCATCAGTCACTAATACAGACACTGCCCGTCTCACTGCCATCAGTCACTAAAACGGACACTGCCCGTCTCACTGCCATCAGTCACTAATACAGACACTGCCCGTCTCACTGCTATCGGTCACTAATACAGACACTGCCCATCTCACTGCCATCAGTCACTAATACAGACAATGCCCGTCTCACTGCTTTCAGTCACTAATACAGACACTGCCCATCTCACTGCTTTTAGTCACTAATACGGACACTGCCCGTCTCACTGCCATCAGTCACAAATACAGACACTGCCTGTCTTACTGCTTTCAGTCACTAATACAGACACTGGCCGTCTCACTGCTATCGGTCACTAACACAGACACTGCCCGTCTCACTGCCATCAGTCACTAATACAGACAATGCCCGTCTCACTGCTTTCAGTCACTAATACAGACACTGCCCGTCTCACTGCCATCAGTCACTAATACAGACAATGCCCGTCTCACTGCTTTCAGTTACTAATACAGACACTGCCCGTCTCACTGCTTTCAGTCACTAATACAGATACTGCCCGTCTCACTGCTTTCAGTCACTAATACAGACACTGCCCGTCTCACTGCTTTTAGTCACTAATACGGACACTGCCCATCTCACTGCCATCAGTCACTAATACAGACACTGCCCATCTCACTGCCTTCAGTCAYTAATACAGACACTGCCCGTCTCACTGCTTTCAGTCACTACTACAGACACTGCCCGTCTCACTGCCATCAGTCACTAATACAGACACTACCCGTCTCACTGCCATCAGTCACTAATACGGACACTGCCTGTCTCACTGCTTTCATTCACTAATACGGACACTGCACGTCTCACTGCTTTCAGTCACTAATACAGACAATGCCCATCTCACTGCCATCAGTCACTAATACAGAAACTGCCCGTCTCACTGCCTTCAGTCACTAATACAGACACTGCCCGTCTCACTGCCATGAGTCACTAATACAGACACTGCCCGTCTCACTGTTGTTAGTCACCAAAATAAATTCACAATGTCTGTTTCACTGTCATCAGTCAGCAATACACATCTACACTATCTATCTCGGTGCATCATTAATACACACTTTTGTTGCTTCTCTCACTGCCATCAATCATTAATACATATTTTTATGGCGTGTCTCACTGCCATCAGTCACTTATGCAGACCTACACTTTCACACAAACATAAACACATACACACATACTTATGCAGACCTAATGTAAATAGTGACTGTAGTTAGTGTTAGAACGGTGGGCCAGTCCTCCGGTGGCACAGCCATGGAGGAAGACATTGAGGAATTAATGAAACATTTGGGAGAGCTGCAACTCAGACTCTCACAATGATCTGCACGCATGGATGATAACACAGTTTGGAGGGTGGAGTTTAGACCACAGGAACGTCTGTGGCTCAGGGATAGAGGGGGTCATCCGCCAATCAGAAGATGGTCCCCTTGGCCACTTTCACTTTCATGTCTGCTGTGTCCTGGCTAACATTTAAGTTATCAACTACTCACTGTTGATGTGATAGTACTGACCAATAGAATAGCAGACTGACCAATGAACATTACCATTTTGCAATGCACCGATGCAGTTTACAGTTTTCTTCCATTCATCACAACCTAAATGTCTTGTTATCTCTTCTTGTTAAGAAGTCTTTAAACATTTATGGATCTGCACATGAAAGGAACAGTTCCATACATTTACTGTATGTCCATTTATATTGCTGCTCTTTTCTGTGCATTGCTGAGCCTTGGCTTGTTTGGACAGGAAATACAGTCTGAATCCAAAGAAGCTTTCTTTTGTGGTTTAATCTAAAGGCCAAGGTTAAATAAACATTCTTCATTTGCTCCCTCAGTTCCTCATGTGATTTCTCCACTCACCTTTCTTTAACTATCATATCACGTATTTTTATTACTGTGCACTGTTTGAAGCAGTATGTTTTTACAGTTATGCGGCCTTGTTTGATGGCATATTTCCTTATCGTCACTATCTCAGTGCTGTATTTTTACTGCTTTTACTGTGGTTTGGAACCTTGGATAATAATGTTCTTTGATTTCACAATATACAATAGTTCAAAGTCATCAACATAATGTAAGTTTTCATATCATGCTTTCTTGTAGTCAGTGTGGCAATCCGTCAACAGTTTGTTTCTCAGTGTACCTCTCACATTTGGTGGATGCCATAATGTGGCCTTCTTGGGTGGCAAACCCTCCTACATAACAGCTTGCCATGTTGCCTCCAACAAAGCTGGTGGGCAGATTAGCAAAACAATTTAGTGAGCTCTGTTAGACAAACAGTTGATGCACAATGTTAGTGTGTGACATAGCTGGTAGTTTAGACCAGTGGTTTTCAATCATGTGCCACCAAGCCCCACAGGTTTAAAGGCTTTCATTCCAACCAAAGTCATCTGATGACAAAGTGGGTCATCAGTGAATGCTTCATCTACGGTTTATACCAGATGAGAACATTTCGATATCTGAAAAATGCCTGGATCATTTTGCAGATTGGAGCTTTGCACTTGGTGCAAGTTGGAAGAGGTTCTACAAAACTATGCTCTAAATCCAGTGGCGGGCCATGCATTTTATACCTGGTCCTTCAGTGTTGTCCGACTACAGTTGAACAACCTCCTAATAACCTAAGCTACGGTTATTATTTGTTTCTAGGGGTGTAACAATACACGTATTCGTATTAAACCCTTTGGTACGAGGCTTACGAACCGAACAATACGTTTGAATAATACTAGTGCATTTGGAAAATGCAGAAGCTTAATTATGGGAATTATAATGTTTTCGGTGGACCGCGCTCAAACTGGCAACCCACGCGACGTAAGAGACAATCTGACCCCAGAACCATAACATTGTACCCTGGTGATGCGCGTGTGTTCTGGGACGCACACTACGCTAAACTAGCTTAGTAGGAAAACGACAGCAGCACACAAGCTACAAACTCTCCCGCAGCGTTTAGCTGTTCCCTCCTGATTCAATCAGGGCTAAAGCAATCGCCACACAATCCCCATTTCTCCAGACCATCATTCCTGCTTTGTTAAAGAAAACAAAACCCCAAACAGAGAATCAAATGTCTGACCCTAACCCCGCGCATAACGGGATGTTTCGTCATTAACGGAGAATGATGCATATCATCAAAATCAATGTAATTAACACAATGACAAGAACAAACTCACAAGAACCAGTCACATATATTTATATGACAACAAAGCATGACGCATCAATCCAGCAACACTGCGGCGCTAAAACAGTATTCCACCGCACACTCAGGAGTACGAGCCATTCAAATATTATTCGCATCAGAGGGAACAATATTCACCGTATCATAAAAACGACACCATAGACAAATGAACACAGTAGTAACCCTACTTCAGATGTAAAAACACAAAAGCACTTCACTTCCCAAAGCTGCTGTTCACTTTAAGACAAAGTCCATCGTCCTTTCTTTGTTAACAAAGAGTTTAATGACGCGGTTGTACAGAACATCGGTGCGGTTCAGGTCCAGCCAGAGGTCCTCCTGTGAACGTGTTCGTTGAGTTGTAGATCCACTCGGGTCTCTCCAAAAGTTTTAAAAAGCACCGTAGCTTGTAAGTGTCCTGTCGTGCTATGGTGTTGTTTTGCTGCCTAGGTTAGCAAATCTAGCGTAGGTCCAAACACCAAGACGCTCAGTCGCAAATAAAACGCATTCTTAGCCGTAAAATGTGCAACGCTTCTCCAACGCTGTTAGCGAGGAATACCGTTCGTACAAATCCTTTTGCTGGCTGGGTCAGGGCTGCTAGCTGTGGGGTTTGCCGACCCTTTGATATGATGTCCAGCTTTTCCTGAAATGTCCTTCACCAGAAAGGCGTTGCCAGTAACTCCCAAATCCGTTTCTCCTCCTCCTACAGCCATTGAGTGTTAAAAAAACAAAGCTAGGTAAAAAAGAAGAATCTACACAAAGCAAAACGCTAAAAATGTCATGTCAATGTCATACTTTCTTACATATATTTCAACTGGAACTGTTACTACTAATACTAACTTCTGCTAGCTGCTTCAGCGCCAAAACAGTCACGCCAGCCCACTGACCAATCACACCACACGTTAATGCTGAGCTGCACGTTATTGCTGATGTACTTGCAGGCTACCTCGGTAGCTCTGGCACATCAAAGAATACACCCAGCATGTCAGACTAAAGATCTGATTGGTTGAAGACTATGACAATCAACAATATCATCCCCATTTACTTTAATCTGCAAAGTCTCTCTAGAGCAGTGATTCTTAACCATGGGTTACGATTGGGCCGCGAGCGCCACCTAGAGGGCCGCAAAAAACTTTCAGTTTTGCACCTGTGGGCCACGGGACCGCATAGGTTATCAATTGAAGACACCAGAGATATCACTGTTCTCCATGAGACGCTCAGTTACAATATAGCTTCCCACCACCTGGTGGCGGTAATGTGTCAGTCAGTTGTTTAACAAGCTTCAATAAGCAGAAGAAGACACTCAGCTAGCCGCTAGCCTGTAGCGAAAGTTATGGATAAGTTTTTAAAATGAAAAAATGAAGACAACAGTGGTGCCATACC
>NW_022280157.1:386733-405682 GCF_004355925.1 Anarrhichthys ocellatus | reverse complement strand
CCCCCCCCCCCCCCCCCCCCAAAAGTCTAAATGTTTTCGCAAGTACAATCCTGACTTTCTTAAGTACGGCTTTGTGAACGGAGGCAACGAGGCAGAGCCGAGGGCTCAGTGTGTGGAATGTGGGCTAATGCTACCAAACGAAGCACTGAAGCCTTCAAAAATAAAGCAACACCTAGCGACGAAACATCCAACGCTCGTGGGAAAGCCTGTTGGGCTTCTTGTTGTGTATGCAGGTTTACATACACATGATAAATAAATGTCTTTGTGATCATCACATTGTATCATCTCATTTATTTGACAAGGGTTTTGCCTGTTCAACTCCGCGAGGACACCGGCATCCTCGATCCCCTCCCCTTCCATTCCTACGGCTTGCTTGCGCAAACTACGTCACAAAACATGGCCGTGTTTGGTATCGCAGAATGCCCAAAATCCTCATCTTTGCAAAGAAATCATCGATTTTCTTTCAGTTCTTATGGATTTTTCACAAAAGGAGCCCAAACACACACTGTCCAAAGTCGCCTTAACCGCTGCAAGTCGGATCTTGCAGCATTTCGACTGAAAAAGACACATTACAGACCCGACAATGTGCTAGCGGATGTTACCATGGAGCTAGTGGCTTCAGAAAATGCTAGTACTTATAGTACAAACCTTATCTTCCTCTTCTATAAGCCGTCAACCAACGTATAACCTTTGCGTAACTGAGCTACCCGCATACTCGATCGTGCGCTCTCTCGCAGCCATTACGCACAGCAAGTTTGCTACTCACACACCATGTCTTTGACCATATATACATAGTTTTTGCAATTTGCAAAGGCTAAAAATAAAAGGAAAATAATATAATATCAAAATATAAAGGGAGAAACACCTTTAGTGTGTCAGAATATCATTTGGTTACCATGTGTCCATTTGGATCTCCAAATATCCTTTGAGAGCTCCGCCTGGATCTCTTCATGGAAGAAACACTGTAGAATGGTCATACTTTGTCCAATCTTCTTCAAATTTGAGGCAGTTGTTCACTGATGGTGTAGTTACAGCCCTATACTGTCCTTTACCTGTACAGATACAGCCACAGGCAGTTATTTATACTGAAAGATACTTTTTTATTTTATGCGGACAAAAATCTTCAATTTTTACTGACTTCAAAGGCCCACTGCTCTGATTCTGTATGACCTACAGGTTTTCTGACACTTTTGATGCATATAGTCAGAGTGGTTCAGAAGCTACAGCCATTTTAATTTGGGTATGTCATTTTAGGCGGTTTTGCTCCAAAATAGGGGTGGAGTTGAACAGGTAACAATATAGTTATTGAATACAAATCAAACCAAGTGTGAGATCAATTAGTTAAACTAATAGTGTTAATATTTAAATGGGCCCCGGGACACTTTGTATTTGAAAAGTTGGGCCACGAGGTCAAAAAGGTTAAGAACCCCTGCTCTAGAGGACATCGGGCCTCTCTCCTTACCTACAGACATAGGGGCTGAATCTGATTGGATAAAAGCTCTCCTTAAAACAAGCTGTGCTGGAAGCAGAGCAACAGAGGACGACAGGAGCTGTGCAATGAGAAAAAAAGATAATAGGAAAAAAAATAGAAAACATGTTTGTAAATACATGTATTTATGAAAAATGATTTAATTATAAAATAGCAATCATTTTGTGATTCTGTTTAGGCCAACAGAGAAGGCTTTGCTGGCCCTGACAACCCACCACTGTCGAAATTAAGTTTCAACGAAGGGTGGGATTATCTTGCAGACAGACTAAATATGAGCAGCCTTCCTTGTTCTCATCATCCAAAGTGAATTCCGACAATCAGAAAATTCTGCACATAGGAGGTTTTGTGCTTTGGCCATCGATATGAAGCAGTTGGTGAGCCTCCAACTAGACTCTGTTTAGCTTGGCCATGTCAAAATCCATTTTGTCCCAGCAAAGTGGAGTAGAGAATGATTTCTCTACTACTACCTGACAATTTTGCCCAGATTACTTTGTTTCGTTGTATTAGACACAATGTTCATGTTGTTCCATTCCTCTCATTCATTTACTCAGGTTTTCCTGTATATGATCAACTCTGCCTCTCATTATGACTGTAGACACACTGGAGAACTCTAGTATGCGGAGACGTTTTACATAAGGGTACAGTCCGCACAATCTAAAAGGGATAATGAGCAGTTGAAAATTAAAGAATTAATCACAAAAAAATAAAAAGGGGTTGTTACAGCTCAGCTAGCAGCACTTGTGTGGATAGAGTAGCAGCAGGTTAGGGTTCATGAAAAAAGTTGATGCTTTGGTTTTTCCACACCCTTGCAGGGTCTTGTGTGTCATTATAGCAATATAACTTCATTCTTGTGCATCTGTGTCTAAAATACCTTATTTCCTATCATCACATCACAAACCCTCTGCGCATACAGCAACAATATACCCTGGTTTACAGACAAACTCAGACACCTTCATCAGGCCAAGGAGGAGGCCTACATAAGTGGGTCAGATTCCTGTACAGCGAGGCCTGAAACACACTGACACAAAAGATCAGAGTAGCACAGAGTAGTTCATCTGAAAAGCTGAAAAACAGGGTTTCATCGAACGAACGATCTGAATGGTATTTATTGCAGTTTTGCAACTTTCACACCCTTTACCTGCTCTGACATCAAACAACCACCAACACCCCATTCTACCCTCGCACCACTCCCCACTTACCCCCACCTGCACTCAGGATCTGTGAAGAGGATGTTAGCCCCAGGCCCAGACGGTGTGTCACCCTCTTGCCTGTGAAGGCCCTGACACTCCAGGCTGATGGTCGGCCATTGGCCAATGTTGGGCCATTGGTCAGCGTTTGTGGTTGCAGTTGGCACTCCTCCTGCTTCAAATTCTCCACATTCATCCAGGTCCCAATCAAACCTTCCCATCACAGGATTGAATGACTACAGGCTCGTCGCCCTGACATCTGTGTTCATGAAATCCTTTGAGAGACTGGTGTTGACTCACCTGAAGGACATTACATGATCTCTGCCGGACTCCCTGCAGTTTGCCTACCAGGCAAACATGTCAGTGGATGATGGAGTCAACATGGGACTGCACCACCTCCTCCCATAACTTCCTAGGGACATACGCAATGATCTGTTTTGAGGATTTCAGCCCAATGTTCAACAGTATCATCACAGACATCTTACACTTCAAACTCACCCATCTCATTGTGCCATACCCGTAATCAGAATCAGAAACAGTTTATTGCCAAGTACGTTACACATACAAGGAATGGCAAGGTGATTTGGTGCGTAACAGTAAAACACAGTGCAATAGTATGGCATAATTGAAAAATAGAAAATATGAAAATTTACAATAAAATATGGTGAACAAACAATCAGATAAGAGTATGTTAAAATAAGTATTTTATTAAAGTGTCAAATGAATATTAAATGAGAAAAGATGTGCAAGGGTGTTTAACTGTAAGAAACTGTCAAAGGGATGTCAGAGTCAGTGGGGGTCCCGGGCATTATTAATGAAGCCAACTTTGCAGGTTTGCAGACAACACACTAATTAGTGGCCTCACGCTCAAAACTGTTCAGACTGCCTCAGGAGCTGCTGATTTAACTCTACACTGCAATAATACAATCTGTTTTCGGCACCTTCATCACTGTGTGGTTTGGATCAGCTACCAAACAGGACTTGATTTCACTTCAGATTTTGAAATATTCTCCCTCAAAACCCTGTCCACACACTCACGCTCATAATAAAAACGGAAGTGGATGAACCAGTTTGAAGAGTAACCGTCAATGGGGGACGATCTAGTAAAGTGAACGCACGTGCAACAAGGCACGGATCATTTAATTTGTCAACACCACAGCTGCCATTTTATTAGTCAGAGGATTTTAACAGACCAAACGTTTCATGAGCTCACGGAAGTAGCAACATGTCACTGTGAAACAACTACATGACTTGTGTGAGTTAGAAAACATGCAAACATCCTAAGATACATGTAGTTCATTAATCTTCATCTTCCGGACAAGCCTGTTTACTTTTTCACATTTCTATATTAAAGTTGCAAGATCCGAGATTGGTAGCATTTCTACTGCTTCTCAACGGCTCTCAACATGTCGACGGTGAGCCGGTGGCCAGTGGTGTATAAAGTACCCAAAAGCCATACTTGAGTAAAAGTAAAGATACCTTACTGGAAAATGACTCCAGTAAAAGTGAAAGTCACCTATTAGAATACTACTTGAGTAAAAGTCTTAAAGTATCTGATATTTATTGTACTTAAGTATCAAAAGTAATTTTCTGATATTAAATGTACTTAAGTATTGAAAGTAAAAGTACAAGTAAATGCTGTTAATAAAAAAGCAAAGCGTCAGAATTATGAAGTTTATTCTTTTAAGTGCTGTGGCACCATGACCAAGGACATGGAGCTGTGTTGAAAATAATTGTGTTGGCTGTGATCCATCCAGGAGCAACAATGTTCAACATAATATATTGTACATAAGTATACTTTTGCATCTACTATGAACTTATCATCATAATTCTCCGAAAAGCAATATGACACTATGAAGGAGTTGTAACAGTGCGTTTATAAGTATGCTCATTCCGACTAGAGGATGTAGAGGGCAAATGCATAATATTGTGTTCAGCAACAAATATCCACTTGATGCATCAGGTCAGTGTTGTGAGAAAGGACACCTGCCTTGTAAACTCCTATGGGCCTGATTTGAACACAATAGGCAAAAGTTTTGCTCAAGCTGAATCTGCAATTGGGCGACTGCTACCATCATAACTCCATCTGATCATCCACAAAATGACTCGAATATCAAAACATGATCAATACTAAAGTAACAACCCAGTCATTACTTGAAACTGAAAAATGTCTTGTTCATCTTCAAAAGAAGTTGGTTTTCAAAATTGCGAGAATTCCGTCTCGCTCTTCTTGGGCTGAAGACTAGTCTTGCGATGCTAACTAGCCTTTCACAGGCCGCTGAGGCAGGTAGAGGTGTGTTCAGCTTCACAGACAGCTTGCGCACAGCTGGGAAGGATTTCCCTAATGCTGCGCTCTCGCGGCTCCTGTCAATCCCATGGTGTGGTGGCTAGCTAACGTTAAGTTTGCTAACGTTAAGTTAGCTAACTTTAACCAACTAGTGCTGCAATGATTATAGCTAAGATGACTCAAATCAACACAATCTCACAACTGTCAACACTTCCTCAGCTCACTAACTCGCTAGCGATCCTCGGGTGTTGGTCTTCGTCACCACCGTAGTTTGTTGCGGGAGTAGCAGGTGCTTCCATTTCTGCTTCCGTCATGAAATCAGTCATGTAGAGTGGAATTCTACTCATGTAGTCTCGCTAGCTATAGCATATAGCATCCTGGGCATCACTGGGAATCAAAACACCGCGGCTTTGAGAGCACTTGTTTGCAATTGCGCATTAACGTGATTAACCAACGATTTAACTTGCAAGCTAGGACCACTAGTTCGCCAAACCTGCTTGCTTGCAGTCTCTGTTCCACCACAGTCCCCGACGTTGGTCTCATGATTCATTTTCTTTCTAAAGATAGATTTGATTTTGTAGCGAGTAACGAAGGTTTCAGGAAAATGTATCGGAGTAAAAGTATCAGTTTTCTTTGCAAAATGTAGTGAAGTAAAAGTAAAAGTCAACAGAAATATAAATAGTACATGGGTTACTTTAATGAGGTGGATGCGGTTGACCAGATACACCACACAGCAGCCTAGAATCAGGCTTGTTAACACTGAGCTCCTTGCATAATTGATGCTTAAAAAGGTAATGATGTTTAAATTCAGATAAACAATATTGTTATTACAGATTGTATTTTTAATAAGTAAACATAGTACATAGTTAGGTTTAGGCAACCAAAGCACTTAGTTAGGTTTAGGAAAACCGTCTTGCAATAAAAAAAAACACAACACGCAGTATCAAACACTGGTCTCATGTTTGAAAGTCTTGCATTTGTTGGACCCATACACCTCCCCTCCACCCCACCATGAGTGGTCTTTCTTTAAATGCCTCGTCACAAGCTCTGACTATTGCATAGTAAGGTGGATGATGTTAATTTGTATCCAGCATGAAGAAGGATACTAATTGACTTTCCATTGGTATTGTTTTCGTCCTGAGCGACACAAAATAAAACAAGTCCATTTACACAAAATGTTGTTACTCTTGCCTTAAGGTTTATGTTAGACATTTCTACACCCATCCATGTGACATATAACCATTTTTTGCTTCAGAGTCTCTGTAGAGGTTTCTCTGCCACCCCTTGCAGCTTCTGGGAAATGACTGACCATGACAGATTTGTCTACAATTTGTGATACGGTTTCATGTAGCCAGCTTCTGGTGATCCAGCACTGATGATGTTTTCGGGAATTAAATAATCTTGGATTGCTGTAAACACATGGAAGAAAATGTAATAATGACAACAAGCATGTGAAAAATGTCCCAATGTAACTACTGCAGCTGCCATGAGGAGTGCAGCTGTGTCTTTACACACACATTCTTTATACGCATTGTAGACAGCATATTGGCTGGGCTTTGCATTGCTGCACCTGAAACATAAAAGGGTATTTTAATGTCTGATTGAAATATTACATTCAATTTAATTTCAATTAAATTTGATTTCTATAGCCCAATATCACAAATTGCATACTTGCCTCAGAGGGATTTACAATCTGTATAATTTACAATATCCCTTGTCCTTGGACCCTCTCATTGGATAAGGAATAACACCCCCAAAAAACCGTTAACAGGAAAAACTAGGAAGAGCAACAGAGGAGGGATCCCTCTCCCAGGATGGACAAAAGTGCAATAGATGTCACGTTGACAGAATAAACAAGATAATAAAATTAACATAGTAAATTATATATATAATGAGAGTATTATTAGCAGAAATAATAATTTAAAAGTGATTACTATTAAAAATTACAGTAGCTACAATATGATAATAAAATCAGTATTAGTATAAATTAAAGTAATATGAATGTAACTACTAATAAAAATGTACAATAATAAAAATAATGATAAAAATAATAATAATTATAATGATAGTACCAGTGGGGGTCAGGCACGGCCACAGCGGCATGCACAACCATGGTCCAGGTGCCACCACGATCCATGGAAACCTGTGAGGAGAGAAAGCACAAAGACTCTGGGTAAGAAGGACAGTTAGAAATGTACATTAATGGGACATGAATTCATACAGATGGAGAGAGTGAAGAGGAGAGAGGTGCTCAGTGTATCCTAGGAAGTCCCATTGCAGTCTAGGCTAATAGCAGCTTATCTAATAATAATAAATAAATGTGTAACGATCCACAAACAAATGGTTTGATCCACAAATAAATACATACAAATCCACAAACAAATAGAAAAAATCCACACAGAAATACATACAAATGCAGAAATATATTTGTAATTTTTTTTTACATTTATATAAATCGTAATTTATTTACGTGTACATTGGAATGTATTTGTGAATCGTTCTGCGTGCATTTGTGAGTCAAATTTATTTGTAAATCCTGTGTGCATTTCTAAATCGAATATATTTGTGAATTGTTCTGTGCGCATTTGTGAATCTTTCCGTGTGCATTTGCAATTATTGAGACTGATCTGACCCCATAGTTTCTTCCCTCCACTTCATCAGAATCAGCCAGAAAAAGTGTCCTACCGACTCAGCCCAGTGCACGCTTTGTCTCAGTATGTTGTATGCATGGTGAACATAAGACAGACACAGCAGCTATTAATTCATTACAGAGGGCATTTGCAAGGCATTTTCTGCACACAGGGCTGACATGGTATTAACTAGGCGTGCACGATATGAGAGAAATCTGCCATGAAATCTAACATGCGATGGGGATAGGGCTTGTGGAGTGCATATTAACTAAACAAATCCTCCGTCAATAGTTGTTTTAACAGACATTTGAATATTTTAAATATAACTAAGCTAAATCTTGCTTCAAGTTTACAATAGCAAAGTCACTATATGAACTCATATAAGCTACACTACGCCTTTCTTCATAGAATCTGGAGTTACAATACGTAACTACCGTACACGTGTCGCTGGTCATGGTGCTGGTTTCGTGGGTGCAGGATGCATGCATCATACAGCTGTCTCCTCTACACATTTACTGTACCCCACAGATGTCTCACATCACCCCCGTACTCCGATCTCTCCACTGGCTCCCTATAGCATCTAGGATACACTTCAAAATTCTCACCATCACTTACAGAGCACTTCACGGTCAGGCTCCTACTTATGTAGCTGATCTACTTCACCCATATTCACCCGCCCGCACTCTCAGGTCAAACGCTCTAGGTCTTCTGTCCAAGCCTTTGAGGCAGTGGCGCCGAGGCTCTGGAATGCTCTGCCTGCAACTCTACGCCTCGCAGATACTGTGAATACTTTTTAAAAAACACCTCAAAACCCACCTTTTTAGACTGCCGTTTGAGTAAAAACCCATGTCCTAGACCTGCTCTTAAAATGTTTTAATTTTTATTATTTTATTTTTCTCTGTATGTAATTTATTGACCCTAGGGTCACATTGTGTTTTTTATGCTTTTAAATTTCTGCTCTGTTAAGCACTTTGTGATGTTATGTCTGTGAAAAGCTCTCTATAAATAAATTTCATTCATTCATATGTCACAAACAACAATGGAGACTGCAGTGAGCCATTATCCTACACTCATCAAGCACTAATATCTTTATCATGCTGCTTTCTTAAAAGTTGAGGTTTATGATATTTGTACCAAGCAAACTGTTATTATTGTGTTATTAGTGTTATCTTATTGTGTTATGATCCAGGTTAGGAAGCAGATACATCTGTGCGTCACAGTTAATGTCACTGTTTCAAGTGCAGCGCCATAAAGTTATTTGTTTTGGTCATTCCCCAGCAGAGATAAATTAGATAAATTGCATAACCTATGGCCCCAATCCTTTCTTTGGTTATCAGATTTCCATAATTTTTGCATGATTTGCATAGTATTTGCATCCTGACCCTGAGCTGGCCACGGCTGTATGGTACAATTGTGCAGGGGAAAGCCCAGTGGCTGTTACTCATTACACAACCAGGAAACAACAACAGCAGCTGGCCAAGAGGCCTCCAGCTACAAGGGCAGCAACCATACCAGGGAGGTTTTCCACCAGGCAGCTGAAATGAAATACGAACAGCTGTATTCAAAGTTACTTGAGCAAAATCTATTCCTCCTTTCTGCGCTCAAGTACCGTACAGTCAACGTGTTATCTATCTAAAGGTAGAAAACAACAGAGAAGGATTTGAGATGTGTCTAGGAAGTAAATATCAGATAACAAATAGGAAGTTGATTTTGAACCGATTTTGCAATTTGATGTTTGAATGTATAAATCAGGTTGAGCAGAAGTGTACATTTAAACCTCATTTGGAGTTCAAGAACTCAATGAAAAGTGCAGCGCTACTGTGCTCATTTCACTTTGAATTGACTACACAGCAATGCAATGCTGACTCTAAACTTTTATAATTGAATGAACGTGGGTGAATTTTCCTTTTCTGTACTAAACTTTGGTCAATTAACTGACCTAAACTAACTGTGCTAACTGGATAGTTCAGTTAAACACTGTTTAGTTTGGATGGATTTCATAATCCATCCAATACACAGCAGAGGCAGCAGTCACTGTTCTGGTTAGTGCAGCTTTGCACTGAAGGACACATTCAGTTTGTTAATATTTAGAAATACATGTTCATATAATATCTGGTTGACAAAGTACCATGTTAGTTCAGTTAAACACTGTTTAGTTTGGATGGATTTCATAATCCATCCAAACTAAACAGTGTTTCTAAATATTAACAAACTGAATGTGTCCTTCAGTGCAAAGCTGCACTAACCAGAACAGTGACTGCTGCCTCTGCTGTGTATGTCAAATACATTGACATAGCACGCTGAGCATGTCATGTGAAGAAGAATATGGTCAATCCTGCAACAGCTTCCAGGATATGACAAAATTAAGTCAAACGGCAGATTCCACATGTTTAAAGCAACAGCACAGCAGCATTAACCTGCAAGCAGAGGAAAACAACAGAGACAATGCAGACACACATGGTGTAACATATGTACGTATCACCTCGAGTGCGCGCTCTGATAAGATAGCATTCATTTCTCTTGTGCTATGCTTGTTCCGTCTGTGTGGGAAAACGACAAGGAATGTGCTATCACTTCCCATCGAGCATTCTCTCACTGTCACGGACAGGCAACTTGTTAGCTAGTTCATTCCTGCCCATACAGGCACATGAGAAGGCTTGGCCTACTAAACTTTAACTCTGACATGTGGGAAAGGTTACTTTTAAAAGCTGCTGGGGCAAACAAGGTGTCAGTCAAAACAGGTTATGGACCTTTTTGGAAGACAAGAGCAGGTGGGATTTACAAGACAGTTTCCCTAAACAAAGACACTTTTAGCACTGTGGTAAGGCACTCCTAAAAGTCTTTCATGCTCAATGTCAGCAGAGGAATGCCTTTAATACAGGTTTATTGGGTTTAAAAATAACAGGCAGAGGTTCTGTCACCATCAAATCCTTTCCTCCCACTTCTCAAACCTTTCAGGTCCAGATTGTAGAAACCTTGGTAACACAAACTTTGAAGGGATACGCCTCCTTCCCTTGTTCTTATTGTGACTATGGAGCACACATACTGATAGGATTTCTACTCTTAGATTCAACTTTTTATTCGTAAAAAGGAGAATGTGTAATTTCTTCATTCAAAATTTAGTAATGATTTGCTTTAAGGCAGATTTCTGGTGAAAGTAGTGTTGACATGCTAGTAGTTCATATGCAGTATTTTGCAATCACAAATACTGGCTGGATCACATTTTCACACTTTAAATCCCACAACTCCACAGAGAGACTTTACAGGTAAGCTTTTTACTGATATTAGTTTGAGTTAAGCACTAACAGAGGATATACTAATCTTTGGTGTATGTGTGTTAACATAACCCTTCTATACAAGCCATAAGTGTCACAGTGAGGGGAGATTTTAGATTTATGTCTGGATATAGATTGTGCTGCTGGAGTTGCTCAGTCCTTAATCATGAGAGATATCCGGTCTCTCTATCTCATTCTCTCTTGGCCTCTCTCTCCCTCTGTCTGTGTGTCTGTTTGTCTCTCTATCTCTCTCTCTCTCTGTCTCCCGCATTGCCTTTCTCTCTTCATGCACACTCACACAGGAGTGTTCCCCCTCCGATCAGAAAATGTTGTTTGAATGTACTGGATATCTGTACACCTGAACAGTTTCCTATGAGACAATAGAATCCTTTCATATCTATAATATAAGATGAATACAGTACATGTTAGGATTCAGGTCTGCTGTTGCCTCAGGTGCCACTGACATTCTAGGCATCAGATCAGATGTGTTTGATCGTATGTGTAGAAATAACTGAAGGGGTTTTCCCAACTGCTTTATTGAGACAGCAAACAGACGGCTTATTTCAGCTTCCGTTATCACAGACAGATGCATTCACACCTTTCAGGCATCTGGCCAGAATGAGTCCCAAACCTCGTCCATAGGTGGTTTGAACAATCAGACTTTAATCTATATTGAGTGCTAGAATGCTGGAAAGCATTGACACAATGTAGTATAAACAGAAATGTATGCATGTCTGCTGTCCGTTTCAGAGCATATTTGAGCCTTTAGGCTACGTTCAGACTGCAGACTAATACGATTGGTTCCTCAAATTACATCTTTAAGACAGACGCTCTCTGCACTGTTATTTTCAAGTGATCAGATCGGATTTGTGTGTTCAGACATCACCAACCTGTCTCCATGGTTTACTGTTGTAATGATAGGCCTCCGTAGCTGTGATGGTGATGTGGGTTTCCAATGCGGATGCATTCGTGCTTGAAACAATCAAGTCAAGTCGCGTTTCAGAACTGTGGTATAAGTTGTGATTGGGAAGCAGCAGAAAGCAAATGCAAAGTGAAAGTGCCAAAAGACAATTGTTGTCTTTCATAGCGCTCTGCTCAGCACGTCCACACTTTGAAATTGTAAGCGACCAGATATCCAATTCCAATTATATTTCAAACCAACTCCAAATGTGGTTTGCATCCGATTTGCAAATATTGCACGTCATGTGTTGTTTTACTGTCCAGTCTTTCTTAAATCAATCTGGATACAATCTGAATATGCCAAAAAAAACTGATTTGAGGCAAAAGTGTTTATAGCTGTTTCAAACGGCCACACTTGAAGACAGAGTGAAAGCCAGTCATCATAGAGAGCGGGGAGACGTGATAAGTGAGCACATATGGGAATAACACATACTTTCAGATGGGACTTCATGCAAGAACGTGATTTCAGGACATTTACCAATTTTCTCTTAAGTATGAACAAAATGACAGTCTGACTCTCTCCACAGGGCAAACCCACTCACTTGACCAGCCTCTCTGAGTGACTTTGGATTAAATTATATTTAGAATATATAAGACTAACTAAATACAAAATGATTATTCAGTTAACAAGATCACCATCATTGCTACCGATTTACTGATGGTTTTTTTTACGGATGATATTGGCATATTTTGGCACAGGTCAACAGCTGATCGACAAGATAAATGATCTCTCTCTGACAGTTACCTCAGGGCCTTTCTGCAGATCTCTGTTCTGTATCATCTACTGTTATAACACCTGACAGGATAACATCACCTGCTGTACATCATCCTGTGTAATATCTCAGTGAATATCACCCCTCGTGGACTGCTTTGCATTAAAAGTTATTCATCATCTTACTTCAGTCAAACATTTCCCTCTGGATGTCGGTCACAGTTTCAGCTGCATTGTCTTGACACGGTTATTATTTAAATTTACCTTGAAGATCTCTATTTCGTTCTCTTTGGTGGCTCCTTTGGCAATAAGCAGTAATTGCAGGTATATTTTTGTATCTTACATACCAGAGATCCAAACTATGTTGGGAATTCCTGAGACAATCCCAACTTGTCAATTACAGCAACTTGGTCAGTGACCTTCGATTCAAAGATGCTATAGGCATCCCTCTAACGTCAGTTTTGGACCTGTCAGAGACGGCAAGTTAGCTTCCAATTGCTACATGCATACAGTGCACTTTTACTTCGCTTTTAGGTTTAGTTACGCAACAAAAGTACTTACTTAGGCTTGTGAAAAGATCGTGGTTTGGGTTAAAATAAGTATCTTTGTTACATTTCAGTGAGATATTGGTACTTGTTTTTTGACAAGTAATCTTAAATATCTTGTGAAGTTAAAAAAAGACTTTAGTCCAATACAGGCTTATTATGACACATAACACTTCCTAATAGCGCAGTTTTTCCTGATCATTTCAAGATCTCTTTTTTATCTTGAAAGTATTACATCTTATTTCAAGAAATCTTACCAAGCTAACTTTCACGTGTTCCATTGGCAGATTTTTTTAAAGTGATTACTGGCAAAAACACATTGAATTCATTGTTTTTTACTTAGAAGTGGCCTTTTTTCATTGTAAAGTTTCAGAAATCAGGCCGACCTGTGTTACCCACATTACTTCTCAATTCCATGCTGTTTAACAAACACACTAAAAGACCCAAACATTAGCACCTGTATTTGTCCAGCTACACCTGACCTCCCACCCTGAACTCCTACAGGTCCTCCGAACACACATCTCACTTCAGCCCACTCATTCCAGACGGCTTAGAGGGGAGAGTTGGATTTGCCTTGTTTGATATTTGATCTGAATGGTCAAGTCATCCAACCCCAGTCTCTCTCTGTCTGTCCCTCACTCACTCTGATACCATGTGTCTCTACGTCTGAGTGATAAGTAAGCCTGCTGGAATCCAGTAGTTGTGCTTCAGCAGCATCTAGTATGTCTGTCATTCTGGAGACACAGACACACAACACTCACCCCATGGTAAAAAAAAGTTCCAACACAATAGGGACCAATTGCTGCTTACTTTACTTTATCTGGATGCTTTACAAATTATTTTAGCATTTCCACACCATCATAAATCACGAGAAAACAACGTTCCTCTCTTTTCCATATCACTTCAAGCCCTCAGGACGTCCTCTCTCTGTGTCCTTGTCCAACAACAGCTCCATGAGTCATCTGACAAAAGTAGTGCCTGACAAATCACAGTTTTAAGTGAAGTAAAGGCTTACCTGATGAAAAACCTTACTGGTCATGCACAGTGACTGCTTTGGTTGAAGTTTATAATGTAGTAATAGAAAATATTTAAAAAAAACATTGCCTTCACTTGAGTACCTCCATGCAGCAGCAATGGTAAGATACTGTACATGACTTTGTTAGCACCTTGGGCACCGGAACATTTCATCTAAGCTAATTGTTCGTTTTTCAAAACTAGCAGAGTTTACAGTTTCAAAAACATCGGTGTCTGTCCAAATGGATCTACTGGTGGTATCCACACTCTTTACCACACAGTGCAAATTATTTATGTAGCAGGAGGAAGAAGATCAGTCATTTTAATGTTTCATCATGGACTGTGAACTTTAAGAAAATGTAAAATGCAGGGTGTGACATAAAAACAGCATATTTAATGGGGCATTGCGTTAAGTTTAAAGTGAACTTGATGTGGCATTAAAGCACTAAAATGTCTTCTGTGGCTCTGAAGGAATAACCCTGATGATGTCATCATTACCAAACTGGAGCCTGGAGATAATCTACAACATTTTAACAGTAACCTGGTGTTACAAACTCTGTCTCTGTGAGAGAAAATCAAGTTGCATTGTGGGAAATGTAAGATCCAGTGTTTTTGGAGCTTCTTCCATATTAGGGACTAAAAGTCAGAATACAGAATTGTAACGCTACATTTCTTAAAGCACCTCTTTGACCTGATAAACATGAAAAACATGGATAGAAAAAGAAAAACAGCAATCAATCACTGACTGCACAGCACTTAGATAAGAGAGTAATAAAAAAAGTCTCTAATCTCATGAATTACTTTATTAAATCATCATGTTATCCTATGCTAAAAAGTATTTCTGATGCTTTTCTAATGAACCTGACTTTAAATTGCCAGGTGAAGAAAATCTATAAAATCTGCCTGTGTGTCCCAGCTGCAGGGTTAGTCCTGTAAACCTTCAGTTGACTGCAGGGTAGAGACCAGACAAACAGCTTCATCTTCCCCTCCGTTGGCAGGAGGGTCCTGTCGTTCGTTTACATCAACACAAAGTCAACATTAAACAGACAAACATGTCAATCTTTTCACTTCCATATTTCCAATATTACCTGTCCATCAGTTTTGATCACATCTCAGCCTTTAAAAAGTCTAAATTTGGTTGGACTCGACTTTGCTGTACTGCCCCCGTCTTCATCACAATTTTCATTGTCATTACAATCATTAACAATGACAATATCAAATAAAAACTAGAAAAGTTCTGCTGCAAAAGGAACCTCAGCATCAATCCTGCAAGGCTACGAGTTTCTTTGTCTTTCTGCAGCAGGCAGTGAGTGTTTGGACTGAGCCTAGAATTTCCACAGCAGCTCTGAAAGTCATTAAAACCTCCACAGACACACAACTGGCTTTCATTTTGTCATTATGGCCCCCATGAAGGCCCTGATTGTTGGAGGGGAGCCTCAGCCAGTGAAACAGTGCCATGGAGGGGGAGGGAGAAAAGGATGACGGAGGGACCACACATGTCTTCATGGACAGGGGATCCCCCACAAACCAGTGGACTTTACTGAGGCCTGTGGGAATCAGCTGCCTGTGTAAAGTCATGCACACGGTAGGTTAGGTTGTACAGTGTCCCTAAATGTGTTTTGTGTTTGAAAATGTTCAAGCAAGAGTTCCTGTGTTGGATCTTGTCCAGTTTTAGCTGCATTGTCTAAACATGGTTATTATTTAAAGCTGCAAAGTTCTCGAAGACCTTCATTTTCTCTTATTTTGCGACATCTGTGGCAAAAAGTGGTACTTAGGTGTTTATTTGGATCTCACCAAACAGTGTCAGAAATTCCTGGGACAACAAATTCTCACTCCCAACTCCTCAAATACGGCAGCTTGTCAGTGGCACTACACTTCAAACTATGACACGCTAGGTCAACCCGTTTTGAATCCCAACTCGTCATTTACCGATTGTTGGTCAGTGCCCCTCGGCATCAGAGTTCAATGTAGAGTGGCTGTATGCGATGCCCTGGGCTTTCAACTAGGTGTAATAGAAACCCTCCCACGGGTGGAGGATGGGTAAAACAAACAAATATGAGACTTGTCCTTATCCATGAGAGCAGGATTTGAGTCCTGTGCAAAACTAAAAGTAAATATTGACATTTTTCCACATCAGACGGTAGTCCGGTGAGTTGTTACTGTCGTTGGTCATGTGAGACCAGGCGGCAACCTTTGGTTCTGAAGAATGAAGCCAATGCAAAAGTTCATCTTAAACTTGCCAGCTAGGGGAACTCCTCTGGTTGCAAAAATAAATCATGTATAGAAGTCTATGAGAAAATGACTCTACTTCTCTCTTGATTTATTACCTCAGTAAATATTGTAAACATGAGTTTATGGTCTCAATCTCTAGTTTCAAGTCTTCTTCAATACAGCATGATGTTCATTTAGTAAACGTTCCTTTTAGAGTCAAATGATCCCCTGGATCAGTAGAGGTCCGAGTAATCGGGCAGTTATTAATGATCGCTTCCACCTCACATAGGAGAGTATGCAGCCCCTCCTCATCAAGCATTTGTTGCTTCACAATGGAATTGAGAACCTTCCTAACGGTGCTTATCTGTCGCTCCCAAACTCCTCCGTGATGAGACGCGGCAAGGGGATTGTACTGCTCTCCTTGTGTGTGTGTGTGTGTGTGTGTGTAACTTGGTACACAATTCAGCAGTAAGCCAAACTCCATCCAAATGAATACGGGAGTCAGGATGTAGCTTCCAAGCTCCAGATGCTTTATTGTGCAGCATCGACGTACAGGAATCAAATAAGAGTAAAACTAAAACAAACAGAAGGACACAATGAGCAAGATGAATATGAATTACACACTACAAATTGAACTTTATGTATCTCCTTTGCTTCTGTAGCAGTCAAACGTACAGTGCAACAACTGGCAATGGATACAAAATTAACCTTTACAAATATACTTAAGAAGAAAGTATTACAAAAATACTATTCTGTGGTCTGTGCTAAACAAATACTTACAGACTATGCTTTGGAAGGCGTAAACACATGATGGATGGCAGCGGATGATTTTCTGAGACCATCTACCTAAAACTACCACATGTGGCGAACTTCCTGTTCCATGTCTGAGTGCATGTCAAAATAAATGCAAATTAACAACACAACCTAAAGGGTCCAGGAGGGGGCGCCAATTCCCCAGTCCTGAGGGCAGAACAGGGATTGAAGATCCATTAAATGCTCTTAGGCGTCAATGCGTCTTGAATTTTGTTGTTATTCAAGGCTTGCACAGCCTCCCGCAACTCACGTTCAGCTCCCACAAAGTTTGTTCCTTTGTCAGAACATATTACTTGAACCTGTCCTCTTCCTGCAATGAACCTGCGTAATGCATGAATGCAGGAGTCTGTATCCAGAGAACTTGCAACTTCGAGATGAACAGCTCTTACTGTCAGGCAGGTAAAGATCACACCATACCTTTTGGTAATGCTCCTACCCCTCTTGATCTCGAATGGGCCAAAATAGTCCACCCCCACATATGTGAAAGGTGGCTCATCAGGAAGGAGTCTGTCCCTCGGAAGATCTGCAATAATTTGATTGTCAGTCTTGCCATGCTGTCGCTTGCAGACCACACATTTTCCTAGGATGCTACAGATTGCAGAATGGGATTTTAATATCCAGTACTTTTGCTGTACCTTTGACAACATGTGGTTATGACCACTGTGTCCCAGTTCCTCATGGATTGATCGAAGATTTAAGAGTGGTGATGTGAAGGTCTTTGGTTAGAATAGCTGGATGTTTCACCTAGTCTGGCATAGCTGCCTTATTCAACCGGCCACCAACTCTTAGAATGCCATCCTGTAAGACTGGTGACTTGCATCAGGTCTTCTGTACAGAGTGTTGCTGTACTGCCAGGATCCAAGAACGCATAATCTCAACTGTTTGATTCCCTTTCACAGACTTCACTTTGACTGGAACAATTGAAAGCACAAACTCCGCCTTGCCGGCCCCAGTGCAACCACAGGTTTCTGTGTCTATAGTGAAAGACGAGTTTGCATCACATAGCTTGCTGATCTCACTTTCATCAGCTGAGTGAACAATTTTCTTGTTGGCCATGCAGAATAGTGGGATACTTTTGCGAGCATATTTGACAGGTAGGCTTCTGTTGACAGCCTTTACTCAAGTGTCCTTGTGACAAACATCCGAAGCACAAGCCCTTAGACTTCAAGAAGTCCAGCTTTTCTTTGTGAGACTTCTGTTTCATAAGCTTGCAGAACTCAAGTTCATAACCTTTGTGGCATAAAGAACACTGTTTTCCACTTATGGGAGATTCATTTTTCATCTTTCACTGATTCAACACCAGTGGCAAAGATGGTCTTCTGCTCCTTGAATCTTGGACTACTTGACGTGTTCCCCCTAAACTTGCCCACATCCTTAGAGAAACTGGACTCTTGAATGTTTCCGAACAATGGGTAAGAGATGATTTTTGCCTGTTTGTCCACGACCAGATCTGTGAATCTAGCTCTTCTGCCATTTTTTCCCTGTACTTCCCATGCAACTCCTCTCCACCGCTCTCTTAATTTGAAAGGAAGCTTCAAGATAATCCATCTCCTCCATATATTCCACACTATCAACTGTTTTGCAACAACCCGTGAGAAACACAGAAAACTTAGCAAGGGCTTCTCCATCCTCTGACTTGATTGTTGACCATTTCAGAGCCTTTTCAATGTAGGCTGAACTACCTTAACTATATTGTATGGTAAACATTTTAAAGGCCATAAACATTACTTTTGCAATAAACATAAAATACAAAAAACTGTTAATATATAATGGCTCTTACGAGGCTTAAAAATTACAATCCACAAATCAATGATTGACGTTACAAC
>NW_022280157.1:375038-381733 GCF_004355925.1 Anarrhichthys ocellatus | reverse complement strand
TATACACACACATATATATATATACACACACAATATATATATATATACACACAATATATATATATATATATATATATATACACACACACACAATATATATATATATATACACACAATATATATAGTGTGTGAGACTCGTGAGTCGCTAGTCACGACTCGTTTGCCACTCGCTAGTAACGTGAGTCACTAGACAGTCAAGTTAACTCTAACCACGTTCATTTTCTAAACCCAACTACTGTAGGTCCATCTGCGATGCCAAGGGGCACTGACCTAGCGTCGTTTTTGACAAGTTGCGGGTGAGAATGTGTTGTCTAGATACCCCTCTCGTGTCAGTTTTGGACTTGTCATGTCAGTTTACACTCTTGACATGCATAAAGTATCATTTCGAAATAAACTTCCAACATAGGTTTGCTTACTTTTTACGTTTACCTCCTTTTTTGATGTAGTTACGCAAACAAAAGTACTTGGTTAGACTTTGGAAAAGATCATGGTTTGGGTTCAAAAAAGTAAGTTTGTTACTCAGCTAGCGTTAGTAAAGTAGGAGAGTTCAATAGCAGAGCTAAGGTTAAGTAAGTCTGGGACAGGACCAGCTGTCTCCTGGGTGAAAGTCCCGTTTGTCTGACATCTGACAAACACACACAGTGATTGGTCAGCTGTGTGGAGGTGAAAAAGGAGCCAAGGCTTGAACTTCTCTTTCAGCTTTCTCCTTTCAATCTTTACATAGCCATTTCATGTAAACAATAACAGAACATATTTAATGTCCCTCTTCGCTGTGATGAAGAGCCTCACTCTACCTCCCAGTTTGGCTGCTAAGGACAACTATAAATAGGTGTTCAGACAGATCTCAGCAGCCCCATTCATTCCAATGTAGGCCAACACAGTGGTATGGCAAAAACAAAACACAGTATGATTTTACCCACTCATAGATTTGTCATTGTAACAGGTGTAGTAAGGACCCAGGAGCAGTACGACAAACACCAGGGATAGTTTGACTCAAAACTTTATTTTCTTCAGCACCCACAACAGGAAGAATATTTACAGGTAAACAGCGGCTGATTCTCGTGGTCGGGGACAGAAGGCTGAGCGAGTTACCAGGGCAGAGGCAAGGCGAGGTAGTCCAAAACAGGCAGGGTCGGTAACGGGGAATCTGTCCAAGGGTGTACGCGGGAAGGTCTTGCATGGATGCGGAGAACGATCTGGCAGTGAGTGTGTGTGAGGCAGGTGTTTAAATAGTGAAGAGGCAGAGTGAGCAGGTGAGAGTGATGAGCTGATGAGGTGAGTGTGACCGTCAGGTGCACTGAATGAACTGATTGGGTGAGTGAGAGGTGGAAAAAACTGGATAGTAGTGGCAGAGCTGTGATAATCATGCATGATTGATCTGAAGTACTTTACTTAAATTACAGAATTGGATTTACATCCAGGTTACTTTTATTTCACCATTGTACATAATATTACTATTATTATTAGACTACTACTACTATTATTAGACTATTCTGTGCAGTCATGATGTTTGCAGAAGGTTTGCAGTGGAGATGCCTTTGCTAGATGTGTGCAAGTAGCCAATGCTGACCAATCACAGTTCTTGTAATCCCCATGTGGAATCTCTGTAGCCGCTGTAGCACCAACTAGTAGTTTCATTGTTTTGAGGGCACACAACAGCTACGGTGTAGCTACAGAGCTTTGTACATGCCATAACCTACTAATGTACAACTGTATATCAGCCATATAGAACAACAATTTATGTCATTGCTTCACATTAGGTCATGTAAATCACCCAGACTTCCACCAGTAGATATTAATAATCCTTCCTCCCCATTCTGTCTGTGTAGTTGTACTCTTTTTTTAAATTATTTGTAGTACTTCTGCTACAGCACTACATGGAGTACATTGTAAATTGCATCACAACCTGGTCTGGTCTGAGTAGAGGGCATGTCATATCCGTTTGTCCACCACCTCCCTCTACCTCAGAGATAACAATGTTATCACGGGTGAAAGAGTCAGGAGGGATGGGGTTAGATGAGGAGAGGGGAGGAGGGGTGGGGCTTCATATTGTGCACCAACTCAATCAATTATTTTCTCATTGACAGTTGTATGTCCAAAACAGACAAAATAATACCTATGCCAGTGGCATGTCAACAAGTAGAGAAGATTACATCACATTATTTGTGTGATTGAGAAAAAGGACTTTTCCCTCCATTCACAACACATCATTTCATTCTGACATGGAGACTGCTCTAGAGAATCTACCTGCTGAGAGTCCCCTCAGCTGACCGGATCCCCTTTCCTTCTTTACCAACCAGCATGTGTCGGTTGAAACCTTTTTTTTTTCATTCATTCATTAAAAAAAAAACACACAAGTTTGATTAAAGACAAATTAAATGAAACTATTACATCCTCACTCATGTGGTCAGCTTTTTATATGCTTTAAAATACTTACAAATATTCACCTTTAAAGTACTTCACCCCCAACACGGCTATTTGTGTATCAACTACTCACTGTGTGTTACCTTGAATTCTAGAAGAAAACGTTGTTTATCTCACATGTCTCCACTGTGAACGGACAATCCAAAAGTGGAGAAAAGTCTTGACGTGTTTTAAATGACAAGGTATTACATAGACACATGAGTTTGGGAAGTAGTAATCATACCATTGGATAAATGAGACTCGGATTATACTGCACAAGTAGTGTGAGATTTTGTAAACTGATGTTTTTATATCATTTTGCTGTTATTTAAAACGTTTCCCTTTTACTCCAATTCATCGAGACATTTCTCCCGTTTTGACTTGTCCGTGTGAAGGCATGAAGACCTCAAGGTAACACAGGGTGAGTTACTGATATACAAAGGGTCATTTTGGGGGTAAAGTATTGCGCTAAACTCATGATTCTTAAAATGTATACTTTTAAACTGCTGCCGACATGACTAACAGACTCTGAGAAGTTTGGACAAAGTCTGACCACAAATGGTGATATAGTCACCCAGCAGCCCTTTGGGCCGAGGCCTCTTTGATGTCTAATACCGGACTGCAGCAGACAGGAAGCACCCTGATACCAATCTGATCCCTTGTGCACAGCAATTTAATCCCTCTTCCACTGTTTCCTGAAGCACAAGCCCAGCAGTGATATGCTAGGTGCTTGATTTTCAGCCCCAAATTGAATTAAGGTCTGAGCCAGGGAAGGCGTGTTTCCTTACTGCCTTAAAGCCTCTGCTTTGAGAGAAAATGGCTGTCCCCTTCTTTCTTTTTTCAACAAGACTTTTTCATGTAGGATGAAGATGCAGTCTTCTCTTTAGAGCAGCCTTCGTTTGTTTATTTGTGAACGAAATTCCCAAACTTACTGAGCCCTAAAAGCTGACTCTGATTCGGACTTATTCTCTGAAGGTACTTGTACTTTACTTTCATTTCTTTGATACAACTTTCTCTCTGCTCTGAACCTTAATTTATTTACTTTATTGTCAACGGTCCTGCTGTGCAGTGCAGTGTAATACTGCTCATGCTTAGGTGTCCATATTTAAAGCTTTGCTGTTACACAGACAGACAGACACACACACACTCACACACGCACACACACACACACACACATCACAGTCTGTACTCTGGATTGTTACCTCTCCTCTCGTCCACTTGTCACATCGTTACATCACACAGCCCGTTAACGCTCTCACTAGTCCTCTCTCACATTGTCTTTTTCCTTCCCTCCCCCTTCCCTTCCATCACTGTTTTGTCTGCTCATGCCCCCCCCTCCAACACATGACACCACCTCCATCCTACCATGGGAAGGAGTCCATATATATGGGAGGAGGCTCTGGAGGAATCTCACTATGTGGACTACATGCATGCTAACAGCATTCTCTGCAGGCTGGCACTTGACGACAGACAGATCAGAGCGATGAAGCTCCCTCTGAACAGGAACGGATGGGCTTGAAACATACTTCCTCCCATGCAGCCCTTGTGCTGACACATAAAGCTGGCCTTACCACATGAATACACCAAACAGGGAAAGTAACTTAAACACTACAACAGTATGCTTACATTAGTTTAGAAAGTTGCACATATTAAAAAATAAAAATAAAACTGCACGATTGAGCCAGATATCAGTTCATTTGAAATCAGCACTGAGCTCTGCAGCTGCTACAAATATAGAGATCACATTTCGGACTTCATGTTTGGGGCTATTCCAGATTTTGTAAACATAATATATTTGTAACTTGCATCCGGGTAATGGTATGTTAATTGTGGTTAATTGAGTGCATACAATTATCAGGTATGTATGCACTCTATAAAGTTAACGTCATTACATCACTGATGAACTGCCATATTGCTAATGAATGTCTAATAACACAGTATAACATAGCTGTAATCATTTATTAATATATGATTGTGTTGGGATCTGACCCTGCTCTCCTGGCTGGCTGAGACCCTCACATGTGCTTTTCAAACAAAGGAGCATCCATGTTTCCTTCCTTTCAAAGAAGGCCTGATCTGGGGTCTGATAGAACCTCCAAGATGGATGGCCACACCTCCCAGCTCCGGCCAAAACTTGATCCTGGCCCCTCATTGGCCAAGAAAGGGCCCCCCACTGGTTGTACTACCTGGTTTATAAGCCAGAACACAGCTCAAATCGGCCTCTTCCCTCCAGCTTCGTCCTGGTACTAGAAGATCCACAAGGAAGCGCTTGCCTCATCAAATCCTATCAGGTCACATGTTACATTCGCTGGTCGAACCACAGACTGTGTTTTTTTTATTTTGAGTTTTGGATCCTGTAGTGCGAGAACGGATAACTTCTACGACCCGTTCCCCCACCCTTTTGTGTACACACTGCCGGCAGAAGGACGATTAACTCTCTTTCCCCGCCGAAGATTCCCGGTAACAGACGAGCGATCCCTGTCTCTCCGCCGAACTTCTACCCTCCTCTCTGCAGCGAGTGAGGTTGAGTCTGTGCAGAGCTCCGCAGCAGCGCGCCACCGAGAGTCTCCAACTACTCGAGGACCGAGTGTTTCCTAACACTGGAAACCGACCCTACCGAAAGAAGCTTCTAAAACTAAGAGTATCATTGGTATCTGGGCATTAGTTTAATTTAGACTATTAGCTTAGCTTAGCTTAGTTCATTTAATTATTATTCCTGTATCTTGTTTGTTAAGTTACTGTCGTGTTATAACGTGTTATTGCGCAAGCATCGCGGACCACGGAGTCCCGTTATATTGTGTATTTCCTGCTGTAACTGTTTGCATTAGATCCGTCGCTGCTAGTGGATGTGGAGGTTGTGATTTTATCACTTTAAAGACTAAAACCACGGTGGCGGACCCTCGTCTTGCCGACCGAGTTTCGGGGTGATAGGGAGACAAACTCGCATTCCACCGCAGCGATAAAGATATGTTTTGTTTTGGGGATTCTTTTATTTTGTTTCGATTGTCCTTCTCTCTCTCTCCCTCTCCCTCTCTCTCTCCCTCTACTAACCCGCACACACACATAGTTAGATTCACTGATTTTTGGTGAATATCTCAGACACGTAAGGTTACGTAATCTATTGACCAGTGGCAGCTGGTGGAAAATGTTCTAGGTAGGGCCATCCTATCAATGTCAGCAAACATTCCAGTATGATTTAATGCAAAAAAATTAAAGTATCAAACACGCATTACTACTTTGCAGTTAAATATTTAACATTTATTCCAACACGAAAAAAAGCAGTAAATAACACTTATATAATATAATATAATATAACGTGTATTTATTGAGATGCCCTATGGACCTTGTTATAGGAGGTAAAGATCAGGAGAAGTAAACATAAAGTGTAATTATGAATACTGATGTTAAATTAAGCTATGATGAGTTTTCACTGTTAATTTACCATCTCAATTACATGTTGATGTCTCCATGACCAAGTTAAGCAGATGAGACTGAGGACAACTATGTAGAAGAAAAGATGTTCACTTTGCCTAATATGTAGCTTGACAGAGTTCATGTGTGTCCTGGTGTTCTCATGTTTCCTTACCTCCTCATCCCTCACTCCCTAACTGTCCGTGCTGGATCTGTCCCCGTTGTTTTAAAAAGCTAAATAAGTTATTAGCATGACGTCATGCAGCTAGCCAAACCTGTCTGGTGTACAGCTAGTACAGAAGCTTCGCATGTACTGCTTCCCTTTCCCGCTAGTCTGCTGTCTGATTGTGAGGTCAGGCTGATCTGATATCAGCTCTTTGGCCTGCAGAATCTCCGCCAAAGTTCTCCTGATGAGAACGCGCAGCTAGGGGGGCAAAATCGTTTTGGCCCCCCTAGCTGAATCTATTTGAGGGCGCTGATCGGCTAAATTGTATGTCACTCATTTATATCTTTAATCAGCTATTGGCTAAACTGCTTCATAGACCCGCCTCTTTTGGGCCAAAACGATTTTGCCCCCCTAGCCGCGTTCTGAGACGTGTCGTGCACACAGGCGGAGAGCACGAGCAGGAAAAGCATATATTTTGCGCAGATATCATATTTTACACATATTACTGGGTACATTCCATAGTTCAAAAACACAAATATTGACAATTTGTATAATTTATGATTATTATAATTTTTTTTTTCTTATTTCTTTTGTGTGGCTCAAGGTGGGGCCAGGCCCCATGGCCCTCTATTGACCAGCCACCACTGCTATTGTCCCAACCCACATTGTGCGTCGCCCCACGTGGTTACACCCGTGGCCACCTCTCAGCCAACTT
>NW_022280157.1:372343-374938 GCF_004355925.1 Anarrhichthys ocellatus | reverse complement strand
TGTCTGAGTGATTCCCTCCTTTTCCACACACACACACGTACATATATATATATATATATATATATATATATACATATCCTTACCCCACTTTATTCATTTGACTTTAGGTATTAGACATATAATTGTATGATAGTGTTTGTTGATTTTGATATTACTTGATTTGATCATTTATTATTTTGATTTAATAAACTCTTATATTTTAAAGAGCAGTCGTCTGTGATTACTTGTGCATATGTGTGTAATAATAACTGGATGTAGTGGCTTGTGCTCGAACTTAAACCTTCACTCTCACTCCAAACGTGTAATAGGATTCAGACTGTTAATATTGTGAGTGAACACTAATTATGAGACTTAGTTTATAGTTTGGTTATTGGTCCCTGTCCGCAGGGTGGTGCCCCGTTCTTATTAGTAATTACTAATTAACCTATTGATGTTAATAACTCCATTGATGTTGATAGTTTAGTTTCATATTTGCTGATAACCAAACATGCTCCTTTATGTTCCCAACAATTGATTACACAGATCAAATGTTAGTGTGTTATAAAACATGTGTCAACTGTTAAGACACAAAAGATCTAAACTGTTCTCCTGGCAACATGTAGAGCTCGATGGTTCATTGTTGACTGTGAAGTCATTTGACCAAACAAATTGGAACTCAAGGATCTCACTGTTGACTTGGTTGAGGTAAAAAACACAATAAGATCAATGAAGCTAACTCTAACCCTTTTTTACTTAACACACTGTCTGTATATATGTTACATTATGATGTTACTTTTTTCGTTCCGTATAGCTTGATATGATCAATGAAAATATGTATATTATGACATTTATTACATTTTAAATTTACACGACATATCAAACGTTTGGAATCAGTTGTTGCAACAATCAATAACTATTCCAACATAATAGAGAGATAAAAACAAAGTATTATTCAGACACCAAATTTTTTGTTTTAATGTTTGAATTAGTTTGGGCCCCCAAAGAAGAAGAAAGAAATGATCAAAACTCCATTCAGTCAAGTCAATGTTACATGACATCGGAGAAGTCAAGTCAAATCAATTTTGTTCACAGAGCCCAGTTTCACAAATCACAAATTTTCCTCAAGGGGGTTTTACAATATGTACAGCATACAACATGCTCTGCCCTTTGACCCTCGCTTCAGATAGTGAAAAACTCCCCAGAAACCCTGTAACGGGGAAAAATGATTCAAAACCTCAGAAAGAGCAATGGAGGAGGGATTGCTCTCCCACACCAGACAGATATGCAATAAATGATCATCAGAATCAAATTACAGTAGACTGTCCAAATGGCAGTTAATGTACCCCAGATACGTGATCCTCAATCATTATTGAACCACAACAATGCAACTGAGCTCTAAATATTGAGTTCGGCCATTTTTCTTTGGGCCCTCTGCAGTCTACTCAGCAGTGAGATTGAAGAGTCTTGTCATCCCATAGTGCGTCCAGCTGATATCCCAACAGTGCTAATCCTGGACTAACCTTTTTCTATTGTGAAGTTTGAAGAGCTTTGCTAAAGCAACACGTTGCCTGTTAATTACAGTTTATTATAGGCTGCAATATGGTGAAACACTTGACACTGGAACAGTGTATCCGTGTCCCATCTCCTTGTCTCCTCTCCTCTTCTCTCATCAGATTCTCATTCCCATCTCGTCAAATACCAACGCTTGGTCAGTGGCCCTAAGCTTCAAACCAGGTCACAGACGGCATGTCAGATTTCACTTGTTACAAGCAAAATATAAGTCTGTCTTCACAGGAAGTTAGGTTTAAGCAACAAAAAAGCTTAGTTAGGTTTAGGGAAAGAGCGTGGTTGACGTTAACTTGACTGACGAACGACTCACGTGACTAGCGAGTGAAAAAGGAGTCATGTGTCAAGCGAGTCATTATAGTCACGTGACTAAGGACAATTGACATGACAAAATGTACAAAGTGGTCTCCTGGACCTAAGTCCTGTCTTTGTTTGACCCAGCCACCTCAACTACCCCCTGGCTTGTTTGGACTATCTTGCCCTTTGTACGACGGCAGTTGCTCTGACCATCTACTATGACGCAGTTGGAATTTGTTGGAGTTAGTTTCCTCTCCTCTTCTTGTCTCCCCCGCTACTCCTCTCATCTCCTTTCCTTTCATCTCCTTTCTTCTCCTCTCCTTGTCTCTCATCTTCTCCTCAGCTGACCTCTCCTCTCCTTGTCTCCTATCCTCTCCTCAGCTCTCCTCTCCTCTTCTCCCATCCTCTCCTCAGCTGTCCTCTCCTCTCCTTGTCTCCCATCATCTCCTCAGCTGTCCTCTCCTCTCCTTGTCTCCCATCCTCTCATCAGCTGTCCGCTCATCTCCTTTCTTCTCCTCTCCTTGTCTCCTATCCTCTCCTCAGCTGTCCTCTCCTCTTCTCCCATCCTCTCCTCAGCTCTCCTCTCCTCTCCTTGTCTCCCATCTTCTCCTCAGCTGTCCTCTCCTCTTCTCCCATCCTCTCATCAGCTGACCTCTCATCTCCTTTCTTCTCCTCTCCTTGTCTCCTATCCTCTCCTCAGCTCTCCTCTCCTCTCCTTGTCTCCTATCCTCTCCTCAGCTGTCCTCTCCTCTT
>NW_022280157.1:361952-372243 GCF_004355925.1 Anarrhichthys ocellatus | reverse complement strand
TCCTCTCCTTGTCTCCTATCCTCTCCTCAGTTGTCCTCTCTTCTTCTCCCATCTTCTCCTCAGCTGTCCTCTCATCTCCTTTCTTCTCCTCTCCTTGTCTCCTGTCCTCTCCTCAGCTGTCCTCTCCTCTTCTCCCATCCTCTCCTCAGCTGTCCTCTCCTCTCCTTGTCTCCCATCCTCTCCTCGGCTGTCCTCTCCTCTACTTCCAGCCTCTCCTCTCCTCTCCACTCCTCTCCTCTCTCCTCTCCTCTCCTCTCTCCTCTGTTTCCGTTTCCGGTTGCGTGTGAGTGGTGGACGTGAGAGTGGCGCGCAGGTTTGATTGTACTTTCACTGCTTTGGGTTTTGTTCCTCTGTTCTTCTGTCTCTGCGCATGATCAGGTAAGATACTAAGCAGTGTATTTATCGGTAGAACGTGTGATTAGTGGTGTTTGGCGTTGTTCGGGAGGATGGCGTCCTCCGAGACGCCACGCCCGTCAATCCGGCAGGGAGTCCGGGTAGTTCCACCGGATAGCAGCGTGTCAGTAGAGGAGGTGCTGCTGGCTGTGGAGAGCAGGTGGGACATGACAAACTCTCCTTTGCATCTCGCATGAATAAAGCTGTGGTTGTGTTCGTGGCGAGCGAGGCTTATGTCCACAAGCTGATAGAGAGCGGCGTGTTTATCAGGGACAGCTTCGTGCAGGTCTCTCCGCTCTCAGTGCCCTCTACGCGGATCACCGTGTCCGGTGTTCCGCCGTTTATACCGAACGAGCTGTTCGAAAATGAGCTGCGCAGGTTTGGAAAGCTTGCCAGCGGATTTAAAACAGTCAGTTTAGGGTGTAAGGATCCCAAACTGAAGCACGTGCTGTCTCTTAGGCGGCAGGTCTTCATGTTCCTGGAGTCACCTACACAAACACTGGAGGTGTCCTTCAGGGTTAAACACGGGGAGGGTTCATACATGGTGTACGCTAGCTCGGGACAGATCAAATGCTTTGAGTGTGGAGATGTAGGACACAAACGATTCACGTGTCCGCACAAGCGGCAGAGAGGCGCGGAGGCGGAGCCGGCTGCGGAGCTCCGGCTCCGGCTGCGGCCGCGGTCGCGCCGGCGGCGGCTGTTGCCGGTGCGGTCGGCGGCGTTTCTTCGTCTTCTGCTGATAACAATAATGTCGATAAGGAGGATCAGGGCCAGTCTTACAACCAGCAGGCTTCTGTGGTGGCGCAGAACCTCACTACATCTGGTACCGAAGCACCACCACAGTCGGTAGAAGTCTGTGAAGAGGCAGCTACAGGTTCAGCAGGTGGAGATCGCACCATAGCCTTAGATGAAGCACAGAGTGTAGGGTCTGTGTCCAACAGCCAGCTGTCTTGTGAAGGAGAGGACATGGAGTATGAGAGTGAATCAGATGTTGCATCTAATTCTGAAACGTGCATTAAAAGCACTGATCTGTATTCACTAGAGGAAATAAACTCGTTTTTGGATGTAACTTACAATAGATCTGCAAAAGTGAGTGATTATTTCCCTGACATTGAGAAGTTCATACGATCTGTTGGGGTGGCGCAGAGAAAGGTGGGTTTGGACCTTCTAGATGGAAAAAAGCGCTTCCGCCTAAAGAAACACATCACAATCTTGAGGAAAGTAAGGAAAAGTGGAAGAGTTCAGAAAACTAAGACAGTTTAACATGATCATGTGTCACACGGGGGTTTCCACTTTCCACTGCTTACTTATCTTGTCTTACCTCCTTCCATCCTCTGACCTTTCTATGCAGAGCTTCAATTTAGGATCTTTAAACATCAATGGTGGGCGGGATGGGCATAAAAGAGCATTAATACAGGAGGTTGTAAATCAAAAAATGTTGGACATCCTCTTTTTGCAAGAAACTCACACCATTCCAACAGATGAAGTAGACTGGGGTTTATGGTGGGAGGGCTCATGCACCCTGAGCCACGGCACCAATCTTAGTCCCGGGGTAGCCGTGCTGTTTAGAACAGCAGCTAACGCAACCGTCCTGTCTGTCACTGAGGTGGTGAAGGGTCGTTTGCTGATGGTGAGGGCAGAGATAGAGAGCTCGCTTTACTGCTTCGTGAACATATATGCACCGAATCAGGGGCCAGAAAGAGCACGCTTCTTCACTACGCTGCAAAACGAACTGCAGAGCTGCCATCAGGAGCAACTGATCATCGGAGGTGATTTTAACTGTACTCTAGACTTCACCATAGACCGGAACAGTGAGGAACCACACCCACAGTCAGCTCAGAGTCTCCACAACGTCATCACACACTTAGATCTGTTGGACACGTGGAGAATAAAACACCCATTAGACAGACAGTACACATGGGTTAGAGTCAGCAACGACAGGATCAGTGCAGCCAGGCTGGACAGAATTTACATCTCTCGCAGTCTCAGTTCCAGACTGAAGAACAGCACAATCAGTCCAGTTGGGTTCACCGATCACCACCTCGTCAGTTTAGGTTTGATAACCTCACCAGGTGAAAGGGTTAGCTCCTACTGGCATTTTAATAATAAACTTCTACAGGACAGCACTTTTTGTCAGAGTTTTGGGGTTCTTTGGCAGCAGTGGAAAACTGAAAAAGTTCGTTTCAGTTCTCTGAAACAGTGGTGGGAAGTCGGAAAAGCGCAGATCCGTGTGTTCTGCCAGCAGTACACCTCAAACGCCACCGCTATAATCAAGTCTGCTGTTAAAGACCTTGAAGCCAACATAAAGATCATTGAGGAGGGCTTCCAGAGAGACCCAGATCCCGGTGTGGGCCAGCTGCTGAAGGAGAGGAGGTTGGAGTTGAGCTCCTTCCTGCAAGAGAGAGTGAAAGGAGCTCTGGTCAGGTCCCGTTTCCTCCAGTTGAAGGACATGGATGCCCCAAGCTCGTTTTTCTTCAACCTGGAGAGATCGGTGGCGCAGAGGAAGCGGATGACCTGTCTGAAGCTCCCAGGAGGCAGGATAACCACTGACCAGAGGGAGATGAGGACCCATGCCATGGGCTTCTACGCTGCTCTTTTTGGGGAAGAGCAATCCTGTACGGAGAGCAGTAGGGAGCTCCTGGAGGGTCTTCCCCAGCTCAGTCCAGCAGAGAGGGCTATGCTGGACGGAGAGCTGACACTGGAGGAGCTGACGGTTGCAGTGAACCAGATGGCTTCAGGAAAGACTCCGGGAATCGACGGTCTCTCCTCGGATTTCTTTAAGAAATTCTGGAACATTATCGGTTCTGACTTACACTCTGTTTTGATGGAATGTTTTAAAACAGGATCACTTCCTGTTTCATGCCAGCGGGCAGTACTCTCCCTGCTGCCCAAGAAGGGCGACTTGGCCCTTCTTAAGAACTGGAGACCAGTGGCCCTGCTTTGCACAGACTATAAGGTGCTTTCCAGAGCCTTATCCAACAGACTAAGAGACTACCTGGAAGTGGTTGTAAATAGTGACCAAACGTACTGTATCCCAGATAGAACAGTTATGGACAATATTTTTCTCATCCGTGATGTGCTTGATGTGTGTAAATTCCACGATGTCGATGTAGGTATTGTCTCACTAGACCAGGAGAAGGCTTTCGACAGGGTGGGTCACGCATATGTTTTCTGCACTCAGGGCTTTTGGGCTTGGTGATGGGTTCTTGGCTTGGGTGGGTTTGCTGTACAGTGGTGCTGAATGTATGGTCAAAATGGGAGCTGGCCTGAGTCGACCGATCCCTGTACAGCGAGGGATAAGGCAGGGTTGTCCTATCTCAGGGCAACTATACAGCCTCGCTTTTGAGCCTCTGTTGTGCAGGCTGAGAAGTCGGCTCAGTGGTCTGTCACTGCCTGGGTCCTCCAGTCTTTGTAGTCCCCTCGCTGTGTCTGCAGCAGCTCTCTATCTGCCTGTGGCAGAGGGGGGGCAAGGTCTCATCGATATCCAGTCCAGGATCGCCTCTTTCAGACTCCGGACTGCACAGAAGCTGCTCTATGGCTGTGGCCCCAGCTGGATGGACACGGCTCGACTGCTGCTGAGGAGAGCTGGGCGGTTGGGATATGATAAGCAGCTATTTCTCCTACAACCTGAGGAAGTGGACTTGGCCGGGCTGACGCCATTCTACGGCTCTGTTCTGCAGGCGTGGCAGATTTTTAACATTTCACGTAAAGCTGATGAGACTCCGGGCGTGTGGCTGCTGGAGGAACCTTTGTTCTTCAACAGCTTCATTAGAACCCAAACGCTGCGGTCTGCCAGCCTGAGAACTCGTCTGAGAGAAGCCGGCTGCACTAAACTGGGACATTTGGTGAAGCAGAACACTAACATCACGTCTGTCAGGTTGACCAATAGAATAGTGGAGGAGGTCTGTGCCGCCCTGCCACAACGCCTGAGAGCAGTTGCAGGAAACTGTACTCTGTCTGACCAATGGGATGAAGAGAGTGAGTACACCCTCCCCACTCTGCTCATTGCCCCAGCGGTGGGGGACTGGCAGGGGGGAGGAAACAAGCTGCTGACGTTCACAACCCCTCACCTGGACAAGTTTCAGGCAGCAGAGAAAAAAGCTATCTATGAAATCTGTGTAAAGGTTGTGAACCTCCGCTCTCTGGCAGGGTTGACAGAGTCGAGGTGGAACGAGTTCTTTGGCCCAGGTTCTTCCCCGAGAGGCAGCTGGAGGTGCATGTACAAGCTGCCCGTTGAAAAACGGACAGCAGACCTCCAGTGGAGGGTTGTACATGGAGCTATAGCCACCAACAGATACCGGGCACACCTGGATCCACAAATTGGGGAGGAGTGTTATTTCTGCGGTCAGACTGAGACCCTGGAGCACTTGTTTGTTCAGTGTCCTCGGCTCTCAGCACTCTTTGAACGGTTAAAAAGATGGTTTCAGGGTCTTGGAGAGGTTTTTTCTTTTATGTTGTTCATCTTCGGTCCAAAATACTGCTCAAAAAAGAAGGCTGTCCACACAGTGGTGAACTTTTTATCTGGTTCTGCCAAGTTGGCCGTCTGGTTGACACGGAAGAATCGGGCTCGGGGTGCCGGTAGTGAGGATCCGGTGAAAGTTCTGGAGGGACTGTTGAAAGCCCGACTCAGGGTGGAACACACCTACTACCAGACAGTGGACGATTTACAGGCTTTCAGGGACAGATGGACTACTGGGAGCATTTTATGCTCAGTGGGTGCTGGTGGAGAGCTGGTGGTGAACTTCTGAACATATTGATCATTGAAATTGATTGTTTATTTGTTCTTTGGTGCTTTATTTTTTGGTTATTTGTTTTTATTTATTGATTTTCTGATTAAGTGATGATTTAGAGTGTTTCTGTTTTTCACTGCAATAGTGAAATAAAGGGACTTTAAAAACCAAACCTATCCTCTCCTCAGCTCTCCTCTCTTCTCCTTGTCTCCCATCCTCTCCTCAGCTGTCCTCTCCTCTCTTTGTCTCCCATCTTCTCCTCAGCTGTCCTCTCCTCTCTTTGTCTCCCATCTTCTCCTCAGCTGTCCTCTCCTCTCTTTGTCTCCCATCTTCTCCTCAGCTGTCCTCTCATCTCCTTTCTTCTCCTCTCCTTGTCTTCTATCCTCTCCTCAGCTCTCCTCTCTTCTCCTTGTCTCCCATCCTCTCCTCAGCTGTCCTCTCCTCTCTTTGTCTCCCATCTTCTCCTTAGCTGTCCTCTCCTCTCTTTGTCTCCCATCTTCTTCTCAGCTGTCCTCTCCTCTCTTTGTCTCCCATCCTCTCCTCAGCTGTCCTCTCATCTCCTTTCTTCTCCTCTCCTTGTCTCCCATCCTCTCATCTGCTGTCCTCTCATCTCCTTTCTTCTCCTCTCCTTGTCTCATGTCCTCTCCTCAGCTGTCCTCTCCTCTCCTTTCTTCTCCTCTCCTTGTCTCCCATCCTCTCATCAGCTGTCCTCTCCTTTCTTCTCCTCTCCTTGTCTCCTGTCCTCTCATCAGCTGTACTCTCATCTTCTCCCATCTTCTCCTCAGCTGTCCTCTCCTCTCCTTATCTCCTATCCTCTCCTCAACTAACCTCGCCTTGTCTCCTATCCTCTCCTCAGCTGTCCTCTCCTCTCCTTGTCTCCCATCTTCTCCTCAGCTGTCCTCTCATCTCCTTTCTTCTCCTCTCCTTGTCTCCTATCCTCTCCTCAGCTGTCCTCTCATCTCCTTTCTTCTCCTCTCCTTGTCTCCTATCCTCTCATCGGCTGTCCTCTCATCTCCTTTCTTCTCCTCTCCTTGTCTCCCATCCTCTCCTCAGCTGACATCTCCTCATCTCCCATCTTCTCCTCAGCTGTCCTCTCATCTCCTTTCTTCTCCTCTCCTTGTCTCCTATCCTTTCCTCAGCTGTCCTCTCCTTGTCTCCCATCCTCTCCTCAGCTGTCCTCTCCTTGTCTCCCATCTTCTCCTCAGCTGTCCTCTCCTCTCCTTGTCTCCTATCCTCTCATCAGCTGTCCTCTCATCTCCTTTCTTCTCCTCTCCTTGTCTCCTATCCTCTCCTCAGCTCTCCTCTCCTCTCTTTGTCTCCCATCCTCTCCTCAGCTGACCTCTCCTCTCCTTGTCTCCCATCCTCTCATCAGCTGTCCTCTCCTCTTCTCCCATCTTCTCCTCAGCTGTCCTCTCATCTCCTTTATTCTCCTCTCCTTGTCTCCTATCCTCTCCTCTCCTCTCCTTGTCTCCTATCCTCTCCTCAGCTGTCTTCTCCTTGTCTCCCATCCTCTCATCAGCTGTCCTCTCTTCTCCTTTCTTCACCTCTCCTTGTCTCCCATCCTCTCATCAGCTGTCCTCTCCTCTCCTTGTCTCCCATCCTCTCCTCAGCTGTCCTCTCATCTCCTTTCTTCTCCTCTCCTTGTCTCCCATCCTCTCCTCAGCTGTCCTCTCCTCTTCTCCCATCCTCTCCTCAGCTGTCCTCTCCTCTTCTCCCATCCTCTCCTCAGCTGTCCTCTCCTCTTCTCCCATCCTCTCCTCAGCTATCCTCTCCTCTCCTTGTCTCCTATCCTCTCCTCAGAAAAGATGTCCTTTGGCACAGTTATGTCCAGAATAATTGGCCACTAAATGGATTAATATGGTACATTTACATGATACATCTTCAAGGATTTGGCTTCGGTGTTATACCTTTTTTTTAAGGAGTAATTTCATATTTGCAGTATTGGCTTAACTTGATGTTAATGCATCAAATTGTATTTTATGGCAATTTTCATCACACAGTAGGAAGATATTTGTAAGAGTGCAGCATCTTTTGATAAGTACTGGAAGTGATTCACTGTTTTCATGTTGCTGTCTGTCCACCGTGCTTATCGGCCATGCATTGTTATTACTGACTGCTGATGAATGAGTATATTATATCATCAAAATAGTTTTGTTTTTAAAGACATCCACCCTCTTGACACTCCCACACCACATGTTTATGTCATACAGTAACACGTTGGTGCACGTTACCTGCACATGTCCACTCTTCAGCAACTATTCCCGTTCCAAGCAACAACATAAACCATTTCAGTTTGATACATTTCTGGCATCATACACTTAAGATGATCCAGCTGACAATGTTTCTCAGTTATCAGCAATAAGAACACAATGCCAGAAAAGAAAATAGGCCAAGAATGTACATCACTTAAGCATTCGAATTTAAAAGAGCTGGGAGACTGCCAGCTGTGAGAGAACATACCCCACAAACCCAAAGCTGCCTTCTTTATATGACGTATAGTTTTGAAAGAGTCATCGATCATCAATCAGCCTTTTGTCTATCTTGAAACCAATCATGTGTCACCTTTTGCTCCTCCTCCTCCTCTCTCTCTGTAATTCACAAACCCCCCCCTCCTCCACAGCCTAGGTGTGGACGGCCCTCCCATGTCTTTCATTCATCAGTACTTACTACAATATGTGTGGGGTCATGTTGTTAACCCACGCTCCCCTTAACCAAACATCCAGCTCCGGTGAGATCCACCATTGTTAAACAAGGAGAGTCCCGCTTTCATATGAAGAAATAGAGCATGTAGAAGTTACAGGAACTAACATGTTTAAGGTGCTGTCCATAGATGTTTGGATCAACCGGTGGGATTAGTTCTACCTGTAGTGCAGCCCTGCATGCAGAACAGAAGGCTCCATTTGAATGTTGTCCCTCCTTGGCTTAATCCACCACAGGGTCTCTGAAGCAAAGGCTTCATATCTGCACTCCTCACTAAGTGCAGCAGCTTTTCAAAGCCTTTCTGTAGCGAGTCAGCAGCTCTATCTCTCTGGGTTTCCTCTGTTTGGACAAGGTCAGGTGACAGGCTCTGCCAGATATTTCTGAATGAACTGTGTGTGGCTGTGCGTGCAGACGCGTGCATGGAGGGCCGTCCATTCATACATTCCTTCCTCCCACAGTAACCTGAGCTGGGGGGGGGGGGCAAAGAAAGAGGGGGTGGAGTCTCATTGACAGATTCTGTGGCCCATACAAATCTCTTTCATTTTTCTGACTTATCGAACGATTTCTTAATTCTTGAGAAATAGCTAATAGTTTTTCTCCTAAAGTGATTCTAACTACTGATATAACTGATATTACAATATTGTAAAAGTTGGAATACATGACAAGCTCCTCTCCAACAATGACGAACTCTTTAATGTCCACAAAGATCCTGACTGGGCTCCTGAGGAGGAAAAGACAGTTCAAGCTGAATGGGAATGGAGGGATATTTGTTTTCTTTCTGTCACTGCGCCTTCTCTCGTGTTGTACTATGAAGACTACTGGGGTGGCAAGACAACACAGAGCATAATGCTGGAACACACACGTACGCACACAGCAGCGCAGCAGCACAGCCCCAGTCTTTGGCTCCCCTCCCCTGTGTCTGGTTGCAGCCCTCCTCCGTCCTGTGACCTACAGGCATTTAACCTCTGACCTGCAGGGCCAATATTAACTCTTGTGTGATTGTTCCAGGGCAGCCGACTTCCACTGGCCCAGGCCCTGAGAACATTCCTGGTCTCCGTCGCTAGGAGAGTCTTGCTGTCACACTGCTGACCTCCTCTATGTCCAGGGTTACCCTTGATCTTCTATACACACACACACATGTACAAAAGGACTCACACACACACACTCACACACATACACCCAGCAGCCCCTCCACTCCCAACCCCCAAGCCAGAGGTCCTAGTGAGGGCTGCTGGCCTGTCTCGGGGCTGAAGGCCACCCAGTACGTCTACTAGCTGACAGCGTGCGTTCACTCTGCTAACACAGAACACCTGCATTCATCAATAACTGGCGGCTGCATGGATGATTGAGATGTTTATCATCATGAGTGTGTTTACAGACACATTAGTATCACAGTGTGGAGTCTTCTCCTTATTGGTTGTATGGTATTTACATGGAACATGAGAAAACTTGTTATCCATCAAGATCACAAAAGTCTCTAATCATGTGCATACAGGTGACTCTTAATTACACAAAAAACACTTTTTTCTTTACCAGCCTGATTATCTGCACATGTAAACGCACTCATTAAAGGAACACTCACCCTTTTCCTGGAGGAAAATACCGGCGTACCGTGGTAGCCAGGTTTCCTTTCGTTTGTAAACTCTTTTAAAAAGGCGGTAACCAAACATCTTCGTACATCTTTATGTTGTAAATGTATTGATTTTGGTTATGGCTGAGGGGTTTGAAACATTTTAAGGTGCGAATGAGTAATATTACAAGTGATTCTTATCCAGTATTCAGGTATTTAATAGATTTACCTCATAATTGCAGTAAATGAATGGATACATAATTCAGCTTCAGCCCCCCTAAAATAGGCCTAACGACATCCCTGGCTGCGATCACACTTTAATGTTAGCAAAATGAAGAAGAACCTTTAAAGTGTCATCACATAGTAACAACCACTTCTGAGACAAAGCTCAGAAGGGTGAACTGTTACAAACTGTAGCTACAGTAACGGTGATGCTTTTCTAAGGAGAATGTTTTAAAATGTGAATGTTGCTGATCAGTACGTGTAATAACCTTCATTATACCAGTAACTGGGGTTGCACTCTTTCTTCAACAATCTGTACAGCATTTCTCTTTCTTTTGTTTCTTTTTGCTGTTAGTCATTTTTAAATGTTTGCACAAGGCCATTTTTTCAATGACTTACTTTATAGATCCCTTTGCACTCGTCGTCTGTCATTTTGTGATAAGAAATCTGGGTCACACGCGTGTGTGTGTGTGTGTGAGTGTGTCTGTGCGGGTGTGTGTGTGTGTGTGTCTGTGTGAGTGTGTGTGTGAGTGTCTGTGTGTGTGTGTGTGTGTGTGAGTGTGTGTGTGTGTGTCTGTGTGTGAGTGTGTGTGTGTGTGTGTGTGTGTGTCTGTGCGTGTGTGTGTGTCTGTGCGTGTGTCTGTGTGTGTGTGTTTGTGTGTGTGTGTGTGTCTGT
>NW_022280157.1:355048-361852 GCF_004355925.1 Anarrhichthys ocellatus | reverse complement strand
TGTGTGTGTGTGTGTGCGTGTGGCTGTCTCAGGTTTATTTTCCACTGGTTGTTAAATCAAAGATAAATCTTGATGTGAAGATATGAAAAACCAGATTGCAGAATGTTTTCACTAAATGCATTCACAAATGTTGCTGTTGTCTCTTTGTCACACACAACAGTAGCATGCTAACCGATGAGGCTTTCATTGGCCATTAGTCAGCTTGTGTTGTCAGACTGTGGATGCAGTAGACATTAATGCTATGTGGAATGTGATCAGTCACCATGGGGGATAATAGAGTACAAAGGCTTGTGATATCTGAAGAAATGTCAATTTGAAAGTGAAAGCAGAACTTCAAAGTCATCTCACAACACTGATTGCATAACTCACTTACAGTCACCTTCACCTTCTGTCATGTGCCTGCTTGTGGTGTGTACTTTTGTTCTGCGAGCTTGTAATGTAGTATTCTACTTAAAGAAACAAAGTTTCTTTCCATGTGTTACAAAATAAAGTTGTGCCTCTTTTCACCATAACAAACCTAAGTAGTTCAAGTGTGTCTCTTCCTATTGGCAGCTTGCCTCTATCCAGCCTCTATTTAGAAAACCAACTTACAACATGCTTTGCCCATGCACTATAAGTCCATATCTAAAATACCCTTTCAGTCAAACATTTTAGAGGTCGTGTCCAACTCACTGCTGCTTTTGAGAGGAACAATATATATGATAAGTTCAATTCAAGGTTGAATCAGCACTCTCCTGAAACGGCTCTTCTGAGGGTCCTAACGACATCCTAATGATGCAGGTTATTGTTCTGCGTTAGTAGTTCTTGACCTCAGTTCTGCACTCAACACTGTAGGCATAATGTTTAAACATAAGCTATGATATCATTTCTCACAGAGGGACAGTACTAATTTGTGTGTTGAGGAATTATAGCGAATAGTTGTTTGAATGGGTTTTAATAATTAAGTAGTTGAAGGCGAGACACTACAGGCAAAAACATTGTTCTTCATTCCTGTGTTAATATTGATATTCTATGTTATTTTGCTTCCATAATCTTCTTTCATACTAGTGGAAAGAAAACATCCGAAATACACATTTAGGTGTTTATTTTACCTCAATGTGTTTGTCTGAGTCTGTAGATTTCTCCTAAATTCACCAAAGCTTACCATAAATAATACCTCATGTATATTTAAACATACATTTTCATATAACTTGTAATTCAACACATATTTTCTTCAAGTTAGTTATCAGCTGGGAACATTTCATGGTGGCATCTCTTAGTCTTTAGTCTGTTTTCATACTTCACCTGTAGGGTCTTCAGGATGTATGACATGTCTTTAAAGGCCAGTATTTTAAAAAGAGATATCCAACATGTAAATGTAAATTCCTTTTACTCTAATACGTCAGCAAAATGAAACAAGAATATTCAACCTGGCTTCGGTAAATGAACACTTATTCAATAAGATAATCCCTCACCTGTATATCCGGCCGTAGAATAGTTGTGTTAATGGTGTTAATCATCTGGGTAAGTTTCATGCTGCTATCTATTAGTTACAGTCTTTACCCTTTTACTCCGGGATGGCTCCCCAAACTATGCTCATTAGTGAAGGTCTGTCCTGCTCTTCTACACATCATGTAACATCAATGTGCAGTGTGTTTGCTTCCACTCTTTTCCTTTGTTTGCTCTGCTGCCTCCAGTCACCTGTTGGTTTCCCCCTAACACAGTGCAGATGTTGACCGCTTATAAGGGAAGTTGAACACCTTCATACATCGGCAGCATTCCATTCATCACCTATCAGCGGTCACTGTCAGAGGAAGTTAGTTCAGGGAGACGGCTGCATCCTCATCTCATGCTTCATAAGAACCAAGTCACCGAGGGGACGAATATTCAGATCTGTTCCAATAAGGAACCAACATTCCCCCACGTCCTACTACGATGAACATTGTGGAGGTATACTAAAAAACACACTTGCTGCTCACTTTATTAGGTACACATTTACAATCTAATGCAATTCAATACAAAAGCACATGTTACAAATGTTATAATGTTCATTTTCTGGTGGCAGAAATGTGTTAATTCAACTCTGTTTATTACTGAGGTCAGTTCAAGGTGTTGTTGTATTGGAATACATTATATTGAGAGGTGTTTCTAATTTGACCTCATTTACAACGTACATAAAACAATAAACTTTGATTTCCACACAGGGTATGGACTCACACACCCACACGCACTCAAACACTAACACACACACACACACACACACACACACACACACACACACACAAGGTTGATTACAGTGACCACATGAGTAGAAAAGACAGTTCATGGAATTAAACAAGGTCATTTTCATATTCTCATCTGCATAGTCCAGTATATCCATTTGTATATATGTGTGTATGTGTGTGTGTGTGTGGGGGGGGGGGTGCAGATGCTACAATACATGGCTGGTTGCCAGTCGTGTCAGTGGACAAAGGCAGCAGCAGGACAGATTCTGGGGAACAATGGACATGAGTTTGGTCGACGTGGACACACACACACACACTGTGATGCAAGCAAAATAAAATAGTTTGAAACGAGCCATCGTTTCTGTTGTGACGCATGATGAGCTTTGGGTTTGGGGAATATTTGGTACCTTTCCAAAAAAATAAAAACTGCAGCCTTCCAAAGTAAAAAGATCAACTATTAATGCCAAGCTGTAATCCACACAGTGGGCCACATGGTAACATATTGTATGACGATGGTGATGATATGGCCCAAGGTCCCTTTTTGGGGACGCATAACTTTTTTATGATGAACAGAATTGGATTCTGGGTAATTGTGGCCTAAAGCAGTGTATCTCATCTATCAATCATGGTCAAAGTGCCTTTGAAATGTGTGGATGGGCAGGGCCAACAAGCACAACATGTAATTCAACAGGTGTGCCTAATAAACTGGTGAATGAACGATTGGAGAAGAATAAGGGGATCTTGAGCTGTTGGAAGCTGCTTGGCTGAGCAGTAATAGCTAGAGCTACACATTTTGAAATCATCATCAGCTTTCACCCTCTCTGCTCTTTGGTAATGTAACTCTTCATTCCAGGCTGCATTTTAACCATGGGGACAATACAGGATATGGTCTGCAATAGACATGGACAGACGGAAGGACTAAGACAAAAGAGACGGACACAAGTCTTCCCAGGCCTCCTGGAGAGCAGAGGTAGAGGATTAAATACTGCAGGATGGGAATTTGAGTCAAAAATCTTCACTCATAACTCAGTGAAATGTGAACACACAGACATGAGACGTTCCTGAGGATATCATTATCTCTGATCCACAATAAACTTCTGTAGATCTACTTTGAAATCATGAAATAATGCCGCTGCACAACTTCCTGTTCTTCAACATCTTCATGTGTTCTTCAGGTTTAAAGTCCATTAATAGTTGTCTGTTCTCCCACGGGGACATTAAACACAAGAGCCGGTCATAGATCATTCAGCATACTTTTAACGGAGACAATTTGACGAAATATAAACAAACACACACTAAAACAAACATGTCTGTAATAATTGCAGTGTAGCACAGTTTGACTTGCATTCCAGCTATAAAGACTTTAGCTTTAGGAGGTGGTCTGAGGTGGTCACTTCATGCAACTCCTTTGTTTGAAGCAGACTGTTGAGCACAGCATCAGCGTCCCGTCACCACACACATGTAGCTGGATCCGCACACACAGTCCGTCAAAACTGAACTTCTCCAAGTGAATATGCAATGTTTGCATATGAGCATGGAGCTGAACTGCTGACCACATGGCTGATGACTTATCACTCCGTACACTCTGATGATGTTCATGGCTGGTTTCACATACTGTTTCCCTCCAGCTAATTGAGCTGCATCCCATTTGGTGTGTGTGACTGAGCAGCATGTAGCTGAAGCATGACTCGCTTATGAATACGTGCACACTTACAATGTTCAGCCTGCCCGCCATCTGCCGGCCATGAGCCTGCTGCTCCGACTGCACCCAACGCCTCCATGAAGCTGCTCGTCGCTCTAACTTCAACCACAAAGTCCTCACTTTAAAATAACCACTTGAGGAAGTTAGGATTCAAACAAATATTCCAAAGAGGTCTCTCTCTCTCTTTCTCTCTCACTCACTCACACACAAACACATACACAAATGTGCCCCCTCGTTGCAGACAACCCAAAGTCTGCTTGACCATTACCAATTAACCCTTTATCATTGTGCATGTACAATAAGAGTGCATTTGTGTGTCCTCAATCTGTCCATCAGGTGCCTTTAGAAGCATATCGTGGTCTGTGTGTGTTGTAGAGATGCGGTGGATCTCCAGGGAGTCTTTAGAGTGGAAGGGATGACCACCAGACAAAACCTTTGTCCCTCAGCTGTAGTTTTATTCAGGGCAGACGTTAAGCGATACAGGTCTCGGTTTCAGCAGGCAAAAAGAGGCTAATATTGCAAAACTAGGTACAACAGCTCCGACCTACGTCTTCCCCTTACAAATGTAAACTCTGACTCACATGGGTGGAAGAGTGATGTCACTATATAGACACCCAGGTAGTGGTCGTTACAGTGTGTTAGTGGGGGTACAACACTGAATGAGACAGGATAAGTTGTGAATTTTAGAACAGCTTTATGCAGCAGCAAGGATGTCATTATAGGTCCAACACAGGACTTTCACCCAGGAGACCACAGTTGGTGTCCCATGAAAGTCATGAGTCAATGTTGACTTAGTTTTCTTTTGTTATGTAACTTACATACTAACGCCACAAACGTAAGTTATGAAACAAACGTAGTTATTTTACATAACAAACAACTCTTTGGACCCAAACCACAATCTTTTCCTAAACCTTACCTTAACTTTTGTTTGAAAAAAATGAATGCGAACCGTTGCACCTGATCCAGATCTATTCTACCAGCAGGTCCTGTAACCCTGGCCACTGGATTACTTTAGATGCTTAAGAAAACGTTAATGTTCAGTATGCTTGAAACAAACTAGTTTGTATGACATGGCGTCTGACCTAGTCTACAAACACATCATAGATGTGAAAGAGGGGGTGAAATCTGTCATCAGATCCTGTCAGATGATCTGACCTCAGCATTCTGAGGGGATTAACCTGCACATGGCAGACCGAACTCTGGGCATAGACAAGTGATTCATTCACTGTCAACTGTCCACAATAAGATCACACCTCACTCAGGTAGCCACTGCTACATATACGCAGCTTCATTTTTAATGACCAGTAGCGTTGGTGCAGCTGTGAAATGTGTAATTGAAAGCATTTGTGTGTGCATGGATGTTACTAATGAGTTGAGAAGCAGGTCAGCTCAGCAAGACGAAATCGGCCTCCTGGTGAGGAGTGGTCACCACTTCGTGATGGCCACGCTTCAGGACACAAAAACACACACACAAGGAAGTTGATCGAGTGTATGCAATGAGGTCAGGGAGGTGTGTGGGAAGAGGAGGATGGCGTGAGAACACATGGCCATGAGGGGGACAAAATCCCTCTTACTTTTTTCGTGGATCCATATTGTTCTGCAGTGGTGACCACAGGCTGGACACATGCCGGCCATTTGGGCAACAGGTGGTCAGACTTGTTTTGCTATGGTACCAGACACAGTGGTGAATGAAGAGGGTTGAACAAAGGATGAAAACTTGGGTTTGGTTTTTGAACAATCTCAGCAGCATGATTTATATAGATTAGTTGGTTTAGTGCAGAAAGACCTATTGACTTCCCGAGATTTTTATTTTTATTTTCATCACTTAAAGTCATGATTACAACACAGAAATATGAGAGACTACCAATTAGCTCTGTTAGCTCTGTGTTCTTCAACTTCAGACCTTTATTATTGCAGTTGATCACATGGCCCAACTTCCTAACTAAAGTTGGGTTTAATCATATTGATGATTAAACCTGGAGAAAGCCTGGAGCCTGATAGTGTTTTTCCAGGTTCCTCACCAACCTGATTGTGTGACTACTGAATTGATACCAGTAACTATCTCACAGAGGGGTAGGAAGTCCACTGAGCATCCTCCAGCCCCTTTCAGTAATGCAAGGGATTGCTCTCTGGACTCAAGGAGTCGAGGCAGACGGCATTAAAATAACCCTATTGAGGAAATTCAGATCATTGGAGTATTAGATAGTTAATTAGTGATACAACTCAGCATCAAACATATCTGGTGCACATACAGAGACAAATGCTATTTCTGTGCCATTTCCTTCTGGTTTTATGTCAGCAACTCCCATCAGTACATCCCCCAGATTAAATATCTGTGTATTAGATAAGTCATTGCCAAGCATACCCTTAGCAATAATTACTACGCCTCTGCTCTTTTTATTTTTTTGTATTGCTAATTCAATAACACATTAGAATTAATTCTGCATTCTGTCAGCATCTTTTCCAATAAATAAATCGGTTGAAAATGTATCCATAATGCTTATTTGTTGCTTCTTTTGGATTACTTCTGTTCAATGTAACAGGTCCTCCAGGAAACAAAGATCATATCAGATCATATCATCAGATCATATCCTATTCAGTCACAAATGCATGGACTAGTCCACCTCTCAAGAGCCTGTTTGCCAGTCATCCTGTCTGCCAATCTGTCTGTCTGTCCGTCAACTGAGAAGTCTTTGACCCCCCCCCCTCATTTACAACGTAAGGCAGCAAACCGCGGGCCACGGGGCTGATGGGCCACGATATTGTGTATACGGCAACTGTCCATTCTGGACTATTGTCTGGATGAGCGCTACTGTCTCAGAGACAAAAGAAGCACCTGCCTGATGATTCAAACACACACACACATAATGGTCTGCCATGTGCCTGACACAAGGCCAC
>NW_022280157.1:338155-354648 GCF_004355925.1 Anarrhichthys ocellatus | reverse complement strand
CACACACACACACACACACACACACACACACACACACACAAGCTCATTCAGCCATTTGTGAGTAACCGAAAGGCATCATGTTGGCATGTGCCTGATTAACAACAGGTCAATCTGTCCATTTGTGTATGTGTGCGCATGAGCAGCGGAAGCGACACTACAACACTTGTTGCGCATCTGTCCAACGAGCTGCTCCTATAGTCACAGAGAGACTCTGTTGATCCGACCAGCCCTCTATTGACAGTCATCCAGAGAGACATAGGCAGACTCAGTCATAGCTGTCAGGCCTAACCATCCCTGTGGGTCTTAGTGGATAATTGTGCATTCATGTGCTGTCAGGATGATTGCATACACTGCTCTTCACCAGGGGGTTTCACTTAAATGTCCCGCCATGTCAGGCACCAAGGTTGAAGAAATCAAGACACAAGTGTGATTAGTTTCAATGGCAAAATAAACCATCAGACCTTTCTCAAACTATGTTTGGTCAGCAACATAACATGCATTTGCACGAGTAAACCCTCAAACTTAAACATGAATATGACAACATGCAGTGTTCTAATGTGACAAAGGCTTCTGAAAATCCATTAAGAACCACCTTTGACCAGAAACGGTACTTCCAAATGATCATGCAATATTAGAGCATTTAACTTTGATATGATGCTATACAGCCTGGTCTTCATAGCTCAACTGTAGGATTGCTCTCCAGTGGGGTCATAGTGACATGTTAGTGACTGTGCCCCAAACAATCAACTAAAATGCCAAGCTTTAAAGTTCACTCTTAGAATCACGCCTTAGAAACAATGATTGACAAAGCACAGCTCTCGATCACATACATTGATCTTCATTGGATGCACATTGATTTCTCCCTGTTGTAATGACATTTTTATTCTGAATTTAAATTCAATACAATTGAAATAAATGTTTTGTCCAGTTTAAGTACATCACATTGTCTTTAAGTGGATTAGCTCTATACAGCTTCTAAACAGACTTTGTGGTCAGATTATTTTGTCAACAGCTGCTTCAAAGGTTAAGAATGAACTCTGATGCTCAATTTTTAAGACAACATGGATGTGAAGTCCTAGAATTGCTCAGAAAAATAATGAAATCTTAAAGTCTGCAACAACTGAGTAAACTCCATCTACCGATACAAGTTGTATGATTGAAAGCTTCAGAACAGTTGCAGTGAGATTGTTCTGCCAGGATCCATGCAACAAGCTCTAAACCTTGTTGGCATCAATTCTAAATTGAGTCAAGTTTATTTTCTGTATTCTATGACAAGTTTTATGTATTTGTACTATTACTCGTTGGGAAAGTTGTCACTTCACAGCGACTAAAGCTGGGCATTCCATCACACAGATCAATGCGGAGATATAGGACATCTCACCAGGCCAGTTCTATTTTGACTGATCCTGTGTCTGGCACAAGGAGACATTATTGGTTAGCCTCATTAACCTGTCACAGACTTGCATTGAAAGTCATATATTTATGGTCATTTCAGTTTGTAATAGATGTGAAATTGCAGAACAAATTGAATGAGAGAAAACGCTTCAACACCTCTGCCTACCAATACAGGTCAGCAGAGTAGGTGCTGAATAGTAAAAAAAGTGAGAGAGAGAGCCTGAAAGCTGGTGTCAAACACCAAAAGCGTGAGAGCTGGCAACCTGTCAGTAAGCAGGTGAGCATACATTTTAAGGTCACTGATCTTTTGGCAGCTGCAGCTCGCCTCAAGCAGCTGACGGTTTAGGGTCTTGCTCAAGGGCACCTTACTGATGATGATGAGAGAGGGGCAAGTGGTGCTCGTTCACTTTCCCCATGTAAATCACTGGCGTGACATGAGGTGAGTGGGTGTCTCCACAAGGAACTGATAATTAAGACGTAAACATCCGCGATTGGTTGGTTTTGTGAGTCATGACATTTTTCTTAGGAAGACCTGACCACAAGTGTTAACCGCAAATATGAAAGGTTTTATGTTTGCGCACACACCATTTAGAAGGTCTTGAATTGGCAGAAACGTTAATATTGTGCAGAGAAAGCAAGACAAGGTGAAATGGGTTACCAGGTGGAGACACCGGACTTGGTGATAACTGCAATATCTCTGTTTGTTAGGGAGTGCAAACAGTGAGTGGTTAGTGATAAAGTGGCGGTGACTTTGAACAATCAACCAACAACTCCCACACAAGGGCTGTAACACAGTTGGCATGGACATCAAGAACAATGTCCGGTAGTAAAATGTAAACAGAAGGTGAGTTGAGGACAGTATCAGTCACCAGAAAGTATTTCAACAGACTTTCTGCAATTTCTTTTGCTTTCATTTCCTCACTTTGTTGAAAAAAGCATGGGACTGAACAAAGCACTGCTATGTGACTAATGAATATATGATCCTGTGTAGATAACAGCTTTAAAGTGGATGCTAAATATTCTTTAAACTGTCTCCAGTCTGGTGCTTAGCTAGACTACACACACCCTGGATATGAACCTACTGATGTACTGGGCTGAAAGAAATGAATTTGATATCAATATTTACCTTCAAAGGTCTGCAAAGATGTTTCCCAAAGTAAGTGTTCATATGAGAAGTAAAGCAGAGGTCTTGGGCCAGTCAGACCTGTAAAGTGGTTATATTTTATACTTTTACAGACACTCTTTCTCTGACATACTATATTTATCGAATGACTGTATTTACTTTGCACTTGATAAGTGCTTGAAGCTGTTATAATAAGATAGATTTCAGTAGTCCAACCTGTTCAATCAATCCCCAGTATTCAAATATTCAAAGGAATCAGATCCTTCACTGCACTTTTGAAATCATTTTTTTTAAAAGGCACTATGCATGTAACCAACACACTGACTCGTCATCTCTCACTGACAGGAGAGGAGTACGTAGAGCGCCGTAGTGTGGAGCTGACAGCACTGCCTGCGTGCTTGTTCCCTGCTCCATGCTTCACTTTAAGGATGATCTTAAAGTGAAGCATGGAGCTTCCTCTTTGTTTTGCATTTGTTTTGCATTCATATCAAGTTTAAGTCGATTGTGCAACAAAATATAATCTTTTGTTTCAAGTTTTCACAAAACACCCACTAACATAAAAAACATCCAGGTTGCCAATTTGAGATGTACGATGTGACCGATCTATTGAAGGGAGAGCTATGAGCCGGGCTTTGCTCCACGGTGCCCTTCCATGAGCTCAAAGTTCGCCCTACATTGTTCTTATTGCTGGGACATAAAAGGCGACCTCAGTGACTGTGAGATATTACACAGGTCCTCAGCTGTAACCCTGTAATAAATATTATATATAATACATGTAACCCTGGGTTCTCCCCCTTTTTTTGCTATTTTGCTTCATATGAAGTACTCTGAAAGCACATGATGGATCACATAAGCATGTGATGAGTGTCAGCAACTAATATTTGTCATGTGTTTTGTACAGAATACAGCAAGTAAGAAGGAACTACAGCTTCAGCTCATTGATAGAACATCTTCTCTAGAGGTCATCTGTGAAGGGCTTCACATACTATTTTCTATTGGCAATTTTAATTTTGAGATTATTTGATAAATATGCCAATTTGGAAAACTATTAATTGAGTGTTATTGTTTTACAAACAGTATATTTGTCTTCTATAGTGACTGATCAGACCACACTGTACGGATGAATTATGCATAAAAGAAGGTCATTCCAAAGGGACTGTAGGAGTACAGTAAAAGTACAGTAAGTTTCATCAGCAGAGGGTACAGAAAGTATCTAAAACCAAAAGAAAAACAGTGCTTGCAACAGAGCCTATTTATAGCCGCATAACAATCGGACCAATGAGAGAACAGTTTGCTCGCGCGTGGCGTTTGTTTACAAGATAAAAAACACAAAAAATACAAAAAATCTTCCTGCACCGTGCCTTCGAAAAGGTAACGGACGTACACCAGAAGATTGGCCAGATTGGCCACATCTGTAAAACTCACTCTTCTTCACGCGACCGATTAATGTAGCCAGGATGTCTTCGGACAAAGCATCGATGCGGCGCCACAGTGTTGTTGGACACCGGGATCACGTCCAACTTGTTTGCTTCTCTCTCTCTCCATCATACATTCCACCATCTCTTTGGCAGCTGGCAAGCACACGTCTTCGGCGATTGTGTGAGGTAGCCCCTTTCTTGCTATTCTGTGACCAGATATGAAGCCCGCAGTGCGTTTTTTATAGACCCAACAACACATGAATGAGACTGCAGGTGTTTTGGGCTGTTTTGTAACTCCTCCAATTTCGATATAAAAATGTAAGGGGCTTTTGACTTGCACTGGCATGTTTGGTGTTCAGGTGGCGACGTAAATAAGAGGGCTTCAGACAGCTGTTAGCCAGAACATCACTGCACTGTCTCTGGGAAATTACGTTCCCCCAAAACTAAAATGCATTCTCAATTACCTTTGACTAAAAACGCATTTTTTCCCTGATTACGTTTGTGTTTGACTTATTACATTGACTTATTACAAATACGTTTCTAATCAACATTTTAACACTTTAACCTTTTTTTCCCTCTCCACCACCGCCTCTCATTCTCCCTATTACGCGGTCAGAATAACACCAAAACACCCCGCCTGTCTCCAGCAGAAACGCGCTCATCCAGGCCGAGCAACGAGGAACATTACGCGGCTACAATACCTCCACAAAGGCCCGCGTCCGGGAGTAACCGTGACTCTCTTAATGGTTAGGTTTGGGTGGGGACGTGGCTTCCTAGTGGAAGTTATGGTTAGGGTTAGGGCAGGGTTAATTAGATGGATACAAATAAATAAAATATACCTCCATAACACCCCGCCACTCTCGGCTCATACCTCCAGCAACGAGGCACATCACCCAGCCACAATACCTCCAGAATGTCCCCTGGGTGAAATCCGGGACTTGGTTTTATGGTTCCGAGTGGCGGGCGCTCACCCCTTGGCGCCGGACGCGAGGTCTCCAGCCGCCCCCGCCGTCAGGCACCCCATCGTCAGGTCTGTCAGCCCTCGGAACAGGCCGCGGGTCAACAACTTGTGGGTGGCGGGGGTAGAGGCGAGGCAGATCACAGAAAAATAATAAAGACTGTATGGCAACGATATGTTGATGAGAAACGTATTTGTAATACGTCAAACACAAACGTAATCAGGGAGAAAATACGTTTATGGTCAAACGTAATTGAAAATGCATTTTAGTTTTGAGGGAATGTAATTTTTAGGAGACAGGACTGCACAATTAGACCACCATTACATTTTTCCTCTCGCGCACCCCCTAGAGGCAGCTCGCGCACCCCCAGGGGTGCTCTAGTGGTCAGATGACTGTAGTGCAGTAAAACATACAATATTTCCCTCAAGCAAAAGTTTCAAAGCTGTACATAGGTACAGTACTTGAGTATGTAGTAGTTTCAATGTATCCTCATACAACGGTTCTACGATATCTTATGAAAAAATGGACTCCCCAGTTTTTGTGCATTTTCCTAAGAAAGTCAAGCCACACGTATGTCCAGTCTTTTCAGAACTCATTTCCGTCATCACAGGAAACAACTTAGTTTAAGGCAACAAAACGACTTAGTAATGTTTGGGAAAAGATTCTGGTTTGGATTAAATAACTAAGGAAGGGACGTGACCAATAAATCGTTGTTGACTTCTCGTTCACACCGGGCAGAAGCGTCACCCTCCGAGGTGAAAGAGAGGTTTTTGTTTGACCCGTCCACCTCATTCCCACCTGCCCTGTGTGTGTTTTTGCTTTTTCTATACTTCCTGGTTCATGATTACACGGATTACATACAAATTGATTTTGTAGGAAATCTACGAATTACAGCGCAATAATTTATGGCTAATGCTGGATAACAACAGCCTGATTCATCTTCACATAAACAATGCCATTTGAAAATGTTACATTTACAACCTTTCACTTAAGCAAAGAGCCTGAAACACCTCTCACTGGTGTGTGAGATATGCGTGAATAGCATGTATTTGTTTTCTTGCGTGTCTCAGTGCACCAGGACCCAGACAAGCATGTACATATATTTGCGGGAACACATGTGCCTAATAGAGGTGGATGTGTATGTGTGTGTGCATGCATACATTAGCAGTCTTCCTACAAGTATTGCACTACACTGAGCCATTTTGAAGGCTGAATGGAGGAGTGTAGAGGAACAGGGAGGGACAAGGTCGCTTTCAGAGGAGGGAGGAACTCAACACATAAATTCTCCAGCTTCTCTTTGATAAGCCTTCAATTCACCAGGGATCATGTACCATGCTAATAGCTGCCTGCTTCAGCCTCCCAGCCAGCTCACATAACACACACACTCACACACACAAACACACAGAGGCACATATGTGTGTAACTTATGGAACTATCTCTGTGTGACGTATATTCATATGAAAATACCCCAAAACACATGCATGCTAACAACCACAAGCAGAGTAACTGGTGATAAAATCATAGTGATACATACAGTCAAGTAGAGAAATAACACACATTTACGCTTGAGAATACTAAAACAAATATATATAGGGAGGCTATTTCAAAATCTAACCATAACTCACAGACAACCCCCCCCCCCCCCCCATCACACACACCACACCCCCAGGCTAAATCAGGCCATTTCTGTCTTGAGATGTTCACACAATTAAGTCGACTTAATGCGAGTGGACAGGCGCACACTGCCATGGCTGCCAGACACAATATGCTATAATTACACATTCACTAAATGCAAACATCTGAAAATGTTGTCTTCTGTCAGACTCGGGAGCATGAAAGACGAAAAGGGTCCAGGGTTACATGGCAGGATCTGAAGCAGACCTTGTGGGGCATAACCTCAGTGCTAACAACCATCCTTATTAAGATTCCAACAGGAAGATGAATTATTGGGTGAGAAAAAGATTTGTGCTGGAGACTTACTCTTTTTTTTTTTTACAAAATGTGGAAAACAAATTTTCAGGTTTTGTGATATTTACAAACAAAAGGATTCAATTATATTTTCCATTTTCACCAAAAAGCATGACACTGTAGTACATAAGACATCCACAAGCATTTCATTGAATACAAAAGTTGTGTTCCATCAGTGTGAAAGCAAGTGTGTCGATGTCTTCTGCAGGACAAAGTGTTGGGATGAAAGCAGTCCTGCTTAATTCATTAGTGTGGGTGTTGCTCAAATCCTTGCATGCATTCAGGGATGTTAATGCAGGCTGCAGACAGATGTGATTCTAAATAGCACCACACTGTGAGCCTTCACTATAGCACACCATGACCCCTACGCTGCACATAAAGAAAAGAAAAACACAAGAAAATTGTTGATTTGGAATGAAGCATAGCAGAACCCTTTATTGTACTGTAAAGAAATGTGTGGAACAGGTAGGCTTCAGGACCTCACTGCAGGGAAGAGGTTAAACACAGTCAGTAACTAGAGACCATCCTGTGATGGGATCCCACGAGCCACAACGCCAAATCAGACCTGGGGCGCAAAGTGGGGGGGCAATGGCCTTTCACCACTCCTTTACTTATGGCCCTTTGCTTGGATCACACAAATCATAGAACTCAACCTTCATTTTGATCTCAACCACACACCTATAGAGTTGTGTTACTGCATCTTACACGGCTGTGGCGCTATCGCTGGGAAATCTGTCCACAGACAGACAGAAATATAGATACCAGGCAAAGTACTCCAATCCTCTTCTGTGGTAGTAACCCCTAACCCTATCCCCTAACCCTAACCCCTATCCCCCTAACCCTAATCCTAACCCCTAATCCCTAACCCCCTAATCCTAACCCCCTAACCCCTGACCCTAACCCCTAACCCTACAGTAAGTGGCTCCAGGACCAAAGTTTGCCATGATGACTCACAGAAAGACTCACAAGGTCAAAACAAGTGTCACTGTCACACTTTATGGTGAAAATGTAAATGTATTTGTGTAAAGGGAAATATAATGGAATATAATGCGCTGAGGCTCTCGGGCATTCTGTGTTGCTGTATAAAATATGAATTCACACATGTAGGCATGATTTACTCTTTCCTCCTGTCTTGTGTCTTTTGTTTGGGGAAGTAAATGTTTATATGGCACCTATTCACGTCGATGACAAATAAATGTAATGCATTTATAAACCCTGGATGTAAATAGCTCATAATGTGTTTCAGCGAGATTGCTGCACTTCAAAGCATATCCCACACATCTGTGTTCTCTGACCATGAAGTTGTACCATCTTGAGAAAATTGTTACTTTATTCTATTATGAGAATAAAGTCATAATTTAATGAGAATAAATTCAATATTTCAAGAAAAATTGTTGCAATATTATGAGAATAAAGTAACAACAACCCCCTCCTCCCACTGACCAATTTAGGCCGGCAGCCTGCCCCCCGGAAACATCCCCCCAGCATGGTCTGATCGGAGGGTGAAGGGGCATCCCAGGAGGGAATACCGGTGGTGACCACCCACCACACGGCCAAGCACTTCTTTTATCTGTGTGGTAGTTAGCCTTCTGGGAAAACAGCTTCCAACAACACCAAAGTTTGAATGTCACTTTGTGGGACAAACTGACCCCAGCCTGCTGTCTGATGTATCGTCTGTCCAGACTAGCAGCTCTGTGAGGCTGTAACTCTCATTGAGACTGTTCAATAAACTCTAATATCAAGACAATGAGATTTTGACCTGATAATGGCGCTAGATAAAAAGTAATGGATTCACTCACATACACAAAGAATATGAATATTTGCACCGAATTGGATGGTGACAGAATGTCTGTGCCAGAATGTGTGACCATCCATCTGGTGGAGAGATTAAGTGAGATTAAGTGAAAGCAAAACTCAGGGCTCATTTGATCCATTGTCAAATTTCAACGAAAAAAGACTCCTCAACTTTTGTTTGTTTTCCTATAACTAGTATGCAACACGTGTCAATTCCTGCTCCTTGTGCATACGGTCTTTTCAAAATAAACTTCTGTCTTCAACGGAAGCTAAGTTAGGGTTAGGTAAGAAAACCTAGAAGCTCGTTTGGGTCAAAATAACTACGGTTGTGCCGTAACTCTCCTGGCTGACAGACCGCTGATTGTTAGACCCATCCACCTCCCCTCCAACCTGTTCTCTGTATATGCTTTTGCGGTCTTTGTACTTCCTTGGTCATGATAACGTGGAAAACATACAAAATTATTTTGTGGGATATCTACGAAATTCGTTGCATTATTTTTCGTAGATATAGCTACGAATGCCTAATGAGACAACCCTGTACATTTCATGGCAATCAATCCACTAGTTGTTTAGATATTTCAGTCCAAACCAAAGTTATGGGCCAACCAACAGACTGAAGTTGCCCTTATGCATTAGCGTTTGTCTATTTTTGCATCTGCGCCTGTTTAATTTATTGACTTTTGATGTAGTTATGGTGGGGTGAAAGGAGAGGCACAGCTACGGTGGTTTTGTTGATTAGGTAGTGCAGTGCATTGCAATTTTGGAGTTCATTCTGGCACAAAATTGTATTTGCCTTAAAACCTGCTCAGACCACCTCTTATCGCAATTGTGTTTGATGAGGACACAGACCTCTAAAATCACAAAATTCAATTAAGTTCAGTATAGCCTCTTTTAGTTTGCTTTACATTTTTTCCATCTACTCAAATTGATTTGTGCATCAAAATAATTTTTATGTGATGATTCACCAAACGTCAGTACTGATGTTCTGTCTGAAGAATGAGTTTCCAACAACAACTCAGACCTTTTCTGTGCAGTGGATTAAACACATGTAGACATCATACAACAGCACGAACGACATGTGTGTTTCATCTACTGTTTCTGATTTGAGAGAGAAGCTGTGAGTAGTTGAAGAAGTCATTGTTTATACCTCCCCAACATAGACTGTATATAAAAAGTGGACGGAGTTGTCATGACGTCACCGATTGGTTAGTGGACTGCTGTTTTAAAGCCTCAAGTTCAGCGTTTTGTCCATCACCATCTTCTCAATCACTGTGTAGCCCCGCCCTAAAGCATCCCCTGCTTTATGGTCGATTGACTCTAAATGGACCATAATTTACAAAATGAAGCTGAAGCGGAAGTTCAGTCTCTCTCTCTCCCTGTGATTTCTCTATCAGCTGATTGTGGGCGTTCACTTCAAATTAACCAACCAGATTTTGCAGTTTCCTTCAGCCAATCACATCGTTGCTGTCAAACTTTAAAAATGTTCTCCTGTCTGCTGCTGTCAGTTGTCATTGCAGCACAATCAGATGCGATCCTCCACCCCAGTCTCCTCCAGTCAGCATCACAGTCATGCTCCTCATTCATCATCGGATTGCAACAACTCCCTTCATCACCACCACCACCAATGTCTGGACTCCAGGGGCTATATGACCTCAGCATCACTACTCCTCGATTATCCTACTCCAGGATGGAGTCCAATCGGCTTTGACAAGACTTTGCACTATTCAAATGTCATGCATGTGTAATAAATTATTGTTAAACTGTAACGAAGTATCTCCTGATTGAAATAAACAGCATGCTGTATTGAAGAAGACTTGAAACTAGAGATTGAGACCATACATTCACATTTACTGAGAAAATAAATCAAAACAAAACATCATAAAGTTAAAAACAAAAGAAAAACAAGCAACAGACTTAAAACAAACAGCATATTTCAGCCACATACACACGTACCTCTGTGAAGTGTGTCACTGTTTTGATTAGCCCTGCTATCTGCACGGCTTAATGAATGATAGCCCCGTGATCAGGTCATTGTATGAAGCTGAAAATGGTTAACATCACACTTGCTAAACATTAGCATGCTAGCATTGCCATTATGAGCATGTGAGCATGCTGATAGTAGCATTTAGCTCAAAGCACCACTGTGTCTAAGTATAGGCTCACAGAGCTGCAAGGAGACTGTTGACTACTTGGCATTTTGTTAAAAACACTTTTTTACACCAGTCGACAAACAAGAAGTGAGGTGAAATTTAAAATGCCCAGAACTATTTAGATTGCTATTGTACCAGGTTAATACTGTTAACATTTAGGGTGAATCTGTGTTTAGCATGGCAGTTGATGCTACATACGGCTTTCTCTGACACTTCAGAAGTGTTGAACAACTAACACAGTAAATGAACAGTACCACTCCATACGCTGTAAATGAGGGCAATGGGACGACAAAGAATACATTCCTCAGACAAGAGGGTTTCCACTGCCTGTTCTCAAATAAAAGGCGAGCAGACGCTGCTCTATAAACCATGCAGGGCCCTCTCACTGGGAAACATTTTAGCATTTTATGCCATTCTCCAACTTCTCTGCTTCAATTGGCCAGGGGAAGTGAGAAAAGTGGTCATTGCAGGTCAAAAGAAGGCCTACAGGGGTCCTGACTTTCAAGATGGTCCCATTAAGGATTATTCATTTTATAGTGCTGCTTAACAGGCCTCACTTACTGGATGACCTAAACTGTTACTTTGATTCAAGACAAACAGAACAAAGGCAAAACATATTCAAATATGGTTATTTGAAGATTGCTTTTATTCACCTGGTGACAACAAATCATTCATGTTTAGAAGCTGTTTACCACCTTCTGCAGCAGCTCCTCTTCAACATGTTACAGTAAAACTTCACCCAAACAAAATGCCTCTATTGTTGTACAAGACATAAGTTCTGGTAGTTTGCTAGAAATAGACACATACCCGCACACAGTCACACACACTCATAGGTCAGATAAAGCGTCCACTGACACAATCCAGCCAGTGGCATCTGAGGAATCTTAACAGGGTTTTAATGGCCTGTGGAGGCTTCAAAGACATCAAGAAGAGGCACTGAAAGAAAAGGTGTGTGTGTGTGTGTGTGTGTGTGTGTGTGTGTGTGTGTGTGTGTGTGTGTGTGTGTGTTAAAATGGAGGGCTGTAAGTGATTAGAATAATGAAGTTAGAGTCAGAAGCTGTCTCACATCACTAACGACAAACTGCTGATGCTGAGGTCTATTTGTTTAGATACAGCTATAATATATGATAAATCATTTACATTACAACCTTAAACTGCTTTAGATCCAAACAAATCACCAAACAACATTACCTGGTACCATTCTCTGTTCATCCTCTGGTTGTTATTACTTCCTGATTGTTTGTTTCCTGAGCCCCCACACTGCTGTATGTGTAAAAAAAAAGATCACAATAATTGCTAAATCAATTTATTTCTTAATCTTCTTATACCTCTCCTTTTCTCTGAACCTTATTTAATCCCAATATGTAGAACAGGTTTGCACATTTGATGAAGACATTAAAGCATTGTTATTACACCACATAAGGAAATATTCAATGTTTGATATGTTATCTGAGGTATGCATGAGGAAATCAAGCATTCACATTGTTTGCCAGAAAGTAATTCACAGACAAATGTGACGTTACAACGTGAAGTTACAGTTACATCCCAGAGAAGTCGAACTGCCTGTTTGACCCCCTACAGACGATCCGCATTAGGAGTTGTCTAAATGTTAGTGAATGGAGAGCTATATATATAACTCACTGTTATAGAGCAGCACTCACTGTTATAGAGCAGCACTCACTGTTATAGAGCAGCATTCACTGCTATAGAGCAACACTCACTGCTATAGAGCAACACTCACTGCTATAGAGCAGCACTCACTGTTATAGAGCAGCACTCACTGTTATAGAGCAGCATTCACTGTTATAGAGCAGCACTCACTGTTATAGAGCAGCATTCACTGTTATAGAGCAGCATTCACTGCTATAGAGCAACACTCACTGCTATAGAGCAGCATTCAGTGCTATAGAGCAGCACTCACTATTATAGAGCAGCATTCGCTGCTATAGAGCAGCATTCACTGTTATAGAGCAGCACTCAGTTATAGAGCAGCCTTCACTGTTATAGAGCAGCACTCACTGTTATAGAGCAGCATTCACTGCTATAGAGCAGCACTCACTGTTATAGAGCAGCACTCACTGTTATAGAGCAGCATTCACTGCTATAGAGCAGCATTCCATGTATATAACCAGCTGTTGTAGCTCGGCCATAAACAGAAGCAATGAGTCATTTACTGCAGCAAACTTCTAAACCATGAATGAGTATGATCTTTGAGCTGTGAGGGTCCAGGGTCTACAGGACCCAAAGCAAAACATTAGGCTTAACATTTTTGACATCATCTGATATTATATCCAATTTCCTAAAACTGCAAACAAGTAAACCTAACTCTAAGTCAAACACAGCACTGTCTCAGAAAGCCAAGACAAGCCCTCAGATACTCAGACTCAATGCAGCAGCCATTACAAACTGGTGAGAACAATCCACATGGCTATTGAGACCACCTGTTACTGCAATGAATCACAATCTCTCTGAGGGACTGGCTACTAGGTTCTCTCCTCTTCCTGTTTCAGCTCTGTCGACTGGAGCTAATGAACTTAAGCGCTGGTGCTTTCTAACATGAGTTTTATGAAGTGATTTGTGTTTAGAATTTCACAAAAAATAGTCACCTCATCTACAAGAGAGTGATTGAGAAGCTACAAGCAGAAAGAGTGACCCAAAAGAGAAAATGGAGTGCAGATAAAAATAATAACGGCGTCGGTACTGCTTTAAGCTAACCTCCTCCCTCCCTCTCTGTCCTCCAAGTCTTATCTATGGCCATTTGTAGCAGCTATTAGCATTGAAGGGCCTGGTAATCTCTAGCTGCAGGGAAGGAAATTCACTTTCAATGAGCCGAGGCCATTCTCTGCTCCCTCTCGTACAACCTCCCCCTCTGTCGCCGCCTCCTCCTCCTCCTCCTCCTCCTCCCCTTCTCCTGGGCCCAGAGCCTTTATGTTGACATCTGTCCACCACATTCCAAACACATCTCATCATCCATACCTGTTGGTCCAACACAAAATATGAGTCTTCTCTCCATGAAAAAAACACATTCTTAAATGCTGCGGTTGTATAATGTTATGTGTTTATGGCTTTGCTTGTCCTCCTTGAGTGTGTGTTTGTGTGTGTGTCTTTTGTTGATCCCTGAGATACATTTGGTAAATTAGATAGTAACATAGAAGTCTTTTTCATGACATGTGTGGTGGTGGAAATATTATACTGTACTTCACAGTCCCGTTGTAACCTACTTTCAAAAGATAAGATTATGTGGCAGGTACGCTTTACAGGCTTACCTGCTCAACGATGTGGAGCCGTCATTGCAGAGGGTCATATAGGCAATGTGCACACTTAAAGATCGGATGATAGCGACAACGGAGACCATCCTTTCATGATTTAGGTCATATTCATGGCCTGCCAGAGGCATCAGAGAACTGCATGGCTGCAAAGGCTCGATATTCACATCTGGATTTCGATTTAGGATGATTTGCATTAGCATTCCCAGGGAATCACATACAGTATCTCCAATCTCAGATTTAGGACTTCTGTGAAGAGTTACGACAAAACAAAGCTCAAACATGAGTGTTGATAGGCAAAGAGGTTTTTCAGTGGTCAAGTGCCTGCTGAAAGTAAAGCTTTTCTCTCTCTGTAACCTCCTCACTCAGTCCCCATCCAGAACAATATGCCGACATGCTGCTTCACACCCTCTTCCTCTCACACAGGGGTGTGAACAATCAAATTTCACTTTTCCTCCCTGAGAGCAAAAGAAAAATGACTGCTGTTCTGGGTTCTTCAGTGGCAGAAACAAAGAACAGACGGATATATTTCAGGAGTAGTGAGTAAAGTATGACCTCCGCTGAGTCATCACAATGAACCAAGGCAAGAACCAGCTAGTCAAGCAAGCACAAATCATGTGTTTGAAGTGTATATGTTGCATCCGCTCATCAAGAGAGAATTAATTATGTATTAGGGGACAGATATCCTTCCATTTTGGTATCATTTTGCAGTGAACACAGATGGATTTTTGTATTTTTCTTACAGAAGTCGCTAGATTTAAACAGTGACAGTCATCAACATGAAGGCACAACATGAAGTTTGCCCTTTGCTCTACAGAAGACAATAAAACACAAAGTGGCTGTAGGTTTTTGACCTTTGTAGCTGTTCTAGGCAGCCAACAGCGAAACGCATATTGAGGGTGTGATTACTAATGTGGGCAGCACGGTGGATCAGAGGCTCTGCCATAGTCCTCCATCTGTAGATGGCTTGCGTTGGTTTCTTCCATTCATCTCAGGTTGACTTGAAATTGCCCGTGATTGTGAATGTGTCTGAAGGTATTTCTTTTGAATTGATGACTTTTAACCTGTTTGGATTGTTTGCAATACAGCGAGAAAAAGACCAAAGAAAAGGAAGATGCAATACCACAAATGACCACTAAATGTCAAGAAATCTCCACACTGCATGAAGCCAATTAAAAAGGTACCAACTTCAAAAGCTCTCGAACTAAAGATTAACTATACATGATGTTAGGCATTGTTTTACATTAAAATATGTTTGGAGTCTGTTTGCTTGATTGTCTCAGCCAATCACAGAAGCATGCAGTGGCAGACAATGTTCAAACATATTTTTGCATTATTTATTCATTTGTCACTTCTCCAGGCTGTCTTCTATTGGCAAATTCTCTGGTCCTTGAAGGCTTTTTGAACCATTTCTGACCAATAAGGATACATATCCCATGCCACAGGACCCGCCTACACAAGATGAGGACCAGCACCACCACCACAAGAGTCCCAGAGAACATAGTCCAACCTACAACATGTACAACAGTTATTCACTACAAAGAATCGTAATACTCATTCAGTCGCAGTATGCATCAAACAATGTAGGTTGTGTGATGTGTCATCTGATCAATCCTAAAGGTAAACGTGTCTTTAGTTGTTCCCAAACAGCCTATACAGGATTTAAACTACCTCTGTTCACTTTTCATGTTTAAATGTCTTTGAGGAAGGATTGTCAGCCCAAAAAATGTTCATACATGTTCTGAATTTCCCCACTTAAAGGCCAGGCGAAAAGACAGGAGCCTTCCCAGATGAGCAGAGGCTGTCTCAGCTGCATGAGACGTCCAACTCAGCTGTGAGTTCGATATTTGTTTGTTCACATACAATTTAAGGGTTTAGAATTTGAACATTCAAGTGTGTGCCTCTAATTTCAAAAATGGAAATGAAAGATTAAGTTGGAAAAGGAATGTAGACCAAAAGCTAATCAATTACAGTAACAGGAGAAAAAGTAAGTAATTACCTCCTCCCCTGTCTGTGTGTGTGTGTGTGTGTGTGTGTGTGTGTGTGTGTGTGCGTGTGTGTGCGTGTGTGTGTGTGTGTGCGCGTATGTGTGTGTCCTCTTCAGTCTAATAACAATGATAGCTCTGTGGAGGGCCGCTCCACTACAACCCTTGATAGAGAGATACAGAGAGCGAGGGACCAGGATAGAGGATGGTAAAAAGAGGTCTGATTTGTGGAGTGTGCCTCACACCCTCCTTTGGGTGCCCCCCTCTCCTCTCTCTCTCTCTCCTCTCATTCCTTTCTTCTCAGCCACTCTGATGTAATCCAAAGGCCTCTGCAGGAGCAGCTGCACAGCGAACCAGCCTTCCCTCCTTCCCTCTCCCTTTCTCTAAATCTCTTTCTCTCTTTTCTTTGCACTTCCAGAGGCATGCGAGGCGAGG
>NW_022280157.1:322005-338145 GCF_004355925.1 Anarrhichthys ocellatus | reverse complement strand
TGTGTGTGTGTGTGTGTGTGTGTGTGTGTGTGTGTGTGTGTGTGTGTGTAAACGCAGGTTAGGGTCAATCAGTCGTGTGTTTGTTGATACTTTCAGAGAAAGGTGAACCAGCTACTGCTTCTGGGAATTATCCATAGTGCTGATCATGTTTGGGGGCTGTTTTGTGTCTGCGCTTTGTGGTTTGACTGCAGTTACGCATGTCAACCATTTATTTATTTCCTGTCATCAAGGTCTCCATTGAAGCAGCATGAGGGATGAGCAAAAAAATCCTAACCTATAGGTGACCATAGACACTCATATTTGCACATTGGGCCACGGGTCTGATGTGATTAATTGAAAGATGTATTCACAAAACAGTCTAGGTAGAGCATCGTTTGGTTAGATATGTTAAATGTCGTCTAAAACCAAGTAGCTGTCCATGATAAATAAGAGGGTCTAATCTGGCAACATTTTGATCTTTCAGTGTGGCTGTACCTATGAAAAGTGATGAAAGTAATTGTTTAAGGTAAAAGCTTGAGACAGAAGTTTAAATCCTGCCTACTTTCTTGTGTAGAGAGGAGGTGTTTCAACCACTTTTTTCAGTTCACCATGTCACATGCCTCCGATAAGAGTGCAACAAATCCTAAAACTCCCGGTTCGGATCGTATCATGAAATGGAGTCATGTATCGGATTGGATCAGCACAAAAGTATTGTGTATTTGTTTAAAAAGTTTTGGTAACACTTTATAATAACTACACACTATGAAGCATTAGTTAAGTATGAGTAAACACTTAATTCATCATTTATCAAGCATTGTTCCTACATTAACACTCATTACTATGCAGTTCAGAACAGTTATAAATGTGTTATTCTTGATTAATAAGCTTGTCTATTATGTGTTTCATTATTGTGTCTTCATACTTTATAAATGATAGATTCCCCATTTGTAAATGAAGTATTATATATTTTACAAACCAATTATTAAGGAGTTGTAGATGATTATTATCATCATTTATAAAGTGTTAGTAAATGATTAATAACTTATTTAGATGTACATTATTCATGCATTTATAATGATGATATGCACTAATGGTTAGGGACTATGTTAATATATGCTTTATAAACACATAGTAATATTGCAATTCATGATTAATTCAGGTAGTTACTAGTTGTTACTTAGGTGTTTTGTGTGAAGTCTAAAGTGAGGACTATTTATGCCTTACAAAGCATTTATTGACATTGAAAGGCCAGCAGTGCCTCAAAACCCATAGTTTTACAACAGAAAAGGCAAATAGACACAACACAAAGTGATCAAGAACATATCAATATTTATTGCAAGATGCAAAAAATGTACTCGTAAAAACATACCTTCATTCGTGTAAAAAAACAAACAAACAGATTCTCCTTCAGGAGAACATGGCTGGGTATAAAACGTTCACATTCACTCCACTCTTATGAACAGATAAATGGTCATCTAATGTTGTCATCCTACAGTTAGCCAACTGTCTCCTGGATTGCTCTATTTTACAACAGAGGTGACGCGGTAGCATGTGCCATCACAGTACCTCTAGTTAGTGACTTGCTAGCTGCAAGGCTAGCTAGATACTCATCCTCCTAAATGTGTCCGTGCCAGCAAACTAAGAAACATGCTGTCGGATATTGGAGGCCCGTTAGCAGTCTTTCTTTCTGGCCCGGGCCCGTGCGCCCTTTCTACTTAGGTCGGAGTTTTCCATAGCGTAAGTGCACTTCCGTATCAGTTCCTTAGCAAAACGTTTGTCTCACGTTGATGACGTGTTAAGTGGGCTTTTACTTTGTCTCACAATGATGACATATTGAAAGCCGGATTTCTCTCGATTTCACATATTTCGTGGATCAGATCATAACCTCATGGATGTCTTCCTAAAACCACCACCATCCAAAGCATTATTTTTTGCAAATAATGAGCAGATTCGGCCGGCTGCCATCGGGACATGCAACTGTGCAGCCTCCACCTGTCAGTGGATCACTAACTTCCTGACAGACAGGACGCAGCAGGTGAGGCTGGGTCAGCACTGGGTTCCACAATCTCCCAGGACCTAAAGTGGACCTCCAACATCGACGCCATCAGGAAGAAGGCCCAGCAGAGGTTGTACTTCCTGCACCTGCCTCAGGAGCTGCTGATCCTGTTCTACTCAGCCATCATCCAGTCTGTTCTCTGCTCCTCTATCACTGTGTGGTTTGGATCGGCCACTAAACAGGACAGAAACAGACTGCAACGGACTGTCAGCTCTGCAGAGAGAATTATTGGTTCCAGCCTGCCCTCCATCCTGGACTTGTTCACCTCCAGAGTCAGGAAATGGGCAGGAAAGATCACTGCAGACCCTTCACACCCTGGACACAAGCTGTTCCAACTCCTCCCCTCTGGTAGGCGCTACAGGGCTCTGTACGCCAAAACCACCAGACACAGGAACAGCTTCTTTCCACTGGCCGTCACTCTGATGAACAGTTAATCAGTCATACTGCACTATTACCTCTGTTTGCACTATTACCACCATCACGTTAATTCCATTGCCATTGTTGTTGTATAGGTTTATGTTCATATACAGTATAAATATATATACTTTTGGATGTATATTTATATTGTACATAGATGTTACATGTTTATACTTACATCTGTTCTACTTTTTTTGTTGTCCTTGTTTTATTTCTTATATTTTTCTTGTTTATTGTAAACGTGTATGTACGTTGAGAGCAATGTGTAAACCGGAGTCAAATTTCTTGTATGCGTACGCATAATGGCCAATAAAGCTGATTGATTCTGATGATGATTTAACTGTGAAATTAAACTGCAATTCACATGGATGGTAAATGGACTGTACTTGTATAGCTCCTTTCTAGTCTTCCAACCAATCAAAGTGCTTTAACACTACATGTCATTCTCCCATTACATCACATTAACCTTAGAACAACTTGTGAGTGGCCATCAGCGAGTCGTGTGCTGAAAACGTTCAGAAATTGGCAAAGTGTGAACAAGCATATCTTTTCTGCCATTTCTGAAATTGTATGTACAATTTGTATCTTCTTATATCAAAGAAGTTGGTAATGAGACATGAAGCAAATTAACTTATGTAAGCTGAAAATTCAACATATGGACCTGGCATCGAACAGGTGGCAAATTATAGAAAAATTCAGATATTTCCGTACAAGGGTCAAGGGCTCACAAATGATTTGATCAACTGTGCAAATACAGGACCTTTGGTCTGCCAAATCAACCCAACTGAACACATACGGGAGACATTGGGCAACGTGTTAAACCAGTGATTCTCAACTGGTTGGTCACGACCAAAAAGTGGGTCCCGGACCTCTTTTCAGTGGGTAATAAAAATAAAAATCCTGTGCTTTTATTTTGAAGGCGGATTTTTTATGCAGCGGAGTTATTCACACTCCTTAACAGTATTTGGCGTTAACGCCTTGTAATGCTAATAGACACCCGCCATTTGACAGTATAGAAGAACACCCACACAGTTTCTTTTTATGTGCTAATTGAGCATGGCAAAACGCAAGTATGACACCGACTACATGACATATGGATTTTCTTACATTGAGGACAAAAGAGGGCAAAAACCTCAATGTGTTTTGTCCAGCGAGATTCTGGCACAAGAAAGCATGAAGCCGTCAAAACTGAAGCGGCCTTAGACAGGATAATGTGTCCACCTATTCCTTCTACTAGCTAGGGGTTGGAGGACAACCTGAACAAGTGGCCTCAGGTAACGTACACTCTTATATAGCACATTTTGCTATTTTATTGATTCTGTTGCAATTGATAGTGAAGTGATGAACAATCTGAAAAGCACTGAAGCTGATTAGTACTCTAATAATAATACAGTTAAGTGTGTTTAATTGAAGGAGATGAAACAGAGCCTTGTTTAACTTAAAGCAGACCTAAAGCCAACTCAGAGCACCAAAGTCCCACATCTAAGCTAAGCTTAGCTAAGCTAATATAATTTGTTACTGCTATACAAAGTCACTTCTTTAAGGGTGCCCTCTGGAAACAAGGGAATACAACTAGCCTGTCTCTACCTGCCCAACTACTTTCAATCTGTATACTAAGCTAAAATAACTCAGCTGCTAGATGTAGCTTCATATTTACCTTATCGATCTTGTCATTTAACTCTCTGCAAGTAAGTGAATTAGTTATTTTCCTAAATGTTTATTTTTTTTTATTTAAGGAGTGACAAGCGATGTTCCCAAATTATTTGCTTATTTATTTCTCTAAGAAAAGTGAAGACACCAGAAGCATACCGCTAACCAGATGCCGGTTTACTAAAAGGAATAGCAAAAATCATGCAAGGTATCATGGGATTACAAAAGTGGATTACAATGGTGCTGCCCAGAGGTATGCGCCAGTGGTCAGCAGTTCTTATACTGTGTAGACATTTTGTTTACATGTATCTATATCCCAACTTTACCCGTTCATTAACTCTAATAAAGAGAATGACTTATTAGAGTTTTGTCTGTGCACTGTCCCGACGGAGCTGGAGAAACAGCAAGATGGGAGGACAGAGATGATGACAAAAAGGAAGAGGAAGTTGCCAGACAATCAGCCCCACGGAGCTAGCAGACTGCCGTTTTGACATGACCTGAAAACAAGGAATGTGTGTGTGTGTGTGTGTGTGTGTGTGTGTGTGTGTATGGGTTATCATTCAAAGCCTAAAGCTGACAGCCAAGCAACCAACCTCCAAAGCCAGGATCAGTGCAGGGTGGCACACTCCACAGACAACATGGCACTGTAGCTTGGGAATGTGTGCGTATTCGTGTGTTTGTGTGTGTGTGTGTGTGTGTGTGTGTGTGTGTGTGTGTGTTTTCAGCAGGGTGCAGCACCCTGGGTGGCCTGGCCTGTTCAGCTGCCTGTTTGGAACTATGGGTGTCTGGGCAGCAGCATACTGCACACCGCAATGAATTTTGGCTGCCCAGTTATGGGTTATGGCTGCATGCTCAAGGACCTCTCATGGTTGTGCTGACACACTTTGTCTAAACACTTTTTTATAACCTGTTTTATTGTAAATGGATGGATGGACAAGCATTTAGTCTTCCGACCCCTCAAAGCACTAATTTACACACATTGTTACGCTGCTGGCAGAGGCTACTGTGACGACCCCTCCCTTCCACTAGGGGTCTGTGTCCTGTTTGTCTCTTTCTGTCTTTCAGGTTGTTAATCGTCAGCTGATGGGACACACCTGAGCCTGGTGAGAGTGCAAAGTATAAAGACTTGCACCTGAACAGAGATGGGCCCCGGTGGTGAGAGATCGGAGTGCGGAAGAAGAAAAGTGTGTTGGAAAATTGTGGATTACGAGAAAAGAGCAGAATTTTGTGGTTTAGCAATAAATGTACCATGAATGCAGCTATCATGGGTGATAGTTTAGATAGCGAGAGTGATAATATGCCATGGCAGGAAGTTACCAGAAAGAGGAGAAGCAGGAGCGGCAGTTCAGGCCGCTCTGAAATTGATTTTGGCGAGGAGAGTAAAAAAGTGAAGGGTACTAGATCAAGTGTGAGGAAGGAGGATGAACCAAATTAATGGAAAGTTGTGGTTGCGTTTATTAAGAAGGAAGGGGCCCATTATCACCCATTAAAACTGACAAAGGCAATAGAGAATGAAATGGGAAAGATTAACTTTGCCAAGTTTTTAAGCAACAGGCGACTTTTGATCTTTGCTACAGACAAAAGGCAAAGAGAGAAAGGATCATCTGTCATATTCCAACAAGTTTTTTTAAAGCTGAGAGGTGTTATACAGGATGTGCCATTGTCAGTGTCCATAGCTGAGCTAATCCAGGAAGTGAAAGGAGGATAGGTAACTAGAAAATGCATTTCCTGCTGAAAATGCATTGAAATGCTGAAAGCTGAAATGAATTGCAAAAAAATTGCTGAAAATAGAGAAATGGGAGACTACCTGTCTGAAAAATGTTGAAGCCCGAAAGCACTTAAACTGCACAGCTGAAAACCCTTCTAGATGTCTAACTATGGTGTCTGTAGCTGAAAGTATGAGAAAGAAGAAGGTTTTGAAAGTTGAAGTTTAAGAGGATTTGAAGATATTCTCCATAGAGATCCCATTCACAACAAATTGCAAAAAGCTTAATAATTCAAAAAATTTAAAGATTAGAAACATGGAGACATAGCACCCCTCTCCTGAAAGAGCTGAACATTTTGATATTTGAACGGTTTCTGTAGCTTAAGAAATGTGGAAGGAGATAAGTGCCAAAATACGTACGGAAGAAAAAGAAGTTGAAGAAAGATTTGAAGAACAATAGTTGGAATGCTTAACAGCATTCCAACAATGAAAGCTTCGAGACTTCAAATAAATGGAAATGGAATGAAAACTGATAGCCTATCAGTGCTGCTTCAATTTGAAAAGGTCTTGTCTAACAAAATAAGAATAGGATATATATGAGCTATGATGTAAACAAGTTTATTCCCGCTCCTTTAAGATGCTTCAAGTGTCAAATAATGGGACACACTGCAGGGCAATGTAAGGGGAAGTAGAGATGTGCAAGATGTAGATCATGAATATGGAAATGTGGTCAAAATGTAAAAATGAAATGTTGTAACTGTGGCGGTGAACACAGCGCTGCTTTTGGAGGATGCCCAGTTCAAATGCAAGCAAGAGAAGTGCAGAATATAAAATACTCCACCAAGTGTCTTATGCGGAAGCAGCTAAAAAAGTGAAGGAAAATGATAAAGCTACATCCAGGGAAACTCACATGAATGGTATAAGAGAATCTGAGAATAGACAACCTCCTGTGGACTTTCCCCCCGTCCCAAATCAGAGTTGAACAGAGTTAAATCCACGCATTAAAAGAGATAAATGAGGAAACGCTAATTGTAGATCAAATCTGTTTCGTGGCCTTCATCTGCAACACTATGAATTTGGCAATTCAACAAAAGAGAAAAAGTGACAGAATTAAGACAATCGTAGAGGCAGCCATAGAGATGCCGGGGATTAAAAAAGATAAGGCTGATCTGATTCATGAGATGTTGAACCCTCCGAATTGTGATGGACAGTCTAGGGTGATTAACCTCCTAATGGTGTAGCATATCCTACAATGGAATGCCAGAAGTCGAATTGCAAATGGGCAAGAACTCAAGAAGGTTGTAGCTGATCTGAAAGTTATACCAAATATTATTTGCATTCAAGAAACTTGGTTAAAACCACAATTGGACTTCGTCATTCCCGGATACACCTCTGTCAGATGTGATATAATTGGAAAACAAGGTGGAGGGTGTGTAATTTATTAAGGATACCTTAGCATATATAAAGATTAATGTTTCAGAGCAGTATGAATGTATTATGATAGAAGTATGTAGTCCCAGAGGAGATATCAAGTTAGTGAACTTTTATAATCCTTGTAAAAAGCTATCTATGCAAATGTTTCACGAGATATCAGCAAATATTGGAAAAAGAGAAATTTGGTGTGGAGATTTTAATGCTCACAATACATTATGGGGAAGTGAGTTCACCGATACCAACGGAGGGGTGTGTGAAGAATTTATAGAGGAGAGATCATTAATTTGTCTTAATGATGGACGAGGTACCAGGGTAGATGTTACTCGAATTTCAGTATCCTGCTTAGATCTTACCTTAGTCTCAGGATATATGAGTAATTTGTGTGAATGGAATACAATGAGTGACTCTGACATAGGGAGTGATCACTATCGAATATGGTGCTCATTAATAAATTGTAGTATCTTTACACGGAAGGACAATAAAATAGAAAGATGGTGTTTTCCTAAAGCTACCTGGGGAAAATTTAAAGAATGTTGTATGAAGTCATGTGAAGAAATAAGGTGAATGGGGGAAAAGAAAATGGTCCCATGGTGGAATGATGAATTTAAAAATGCCATTAAAGAAAGAAATCGTACCTTCAGAAAGTTAAGAAGCCTTTTGACTGAAGATAATCTGATCGATTATCAAAAAAAGAGAGCGATAGTACGGGAAGTTATTAAGTCATCCAAGAGGAATGCATGGAAGCAATTCTGTCCATCTATTGGAAGAGAAATAGAGTTGCGTGACATTTGGGCGATGATCAAAAAGATGAGTGGGAAAAGAAAATCTGTTAAAATCCCAGTTTTGATAGATCAAAGAAAAAGGTCAATGAAGGAACACCTCTTGATATGGAGTTTACAATACAGGAGCTGAAATCAGCGTTGGAGGGAAGTTGGTATACTGCTCCAGGTCAAGACCAACTATGCTACGCTATGTTTAGACAATTTGCCACGGCTCCAATGTGACCTCAGCTCATCTCCCCTCTGTTGTCTGTCTGTGGCTTGAGAGTGGCTGCAATCATCCGGCACCTGGGCTCATCTCCTCACCTGACAACAATTAGACCTTCATCACCTTCAGCTCAAATACCCCGGCTTCCTGCGTTCTCATCGCCAGATTGTTCCTTAAGCTCAGTGGTAGCTACAACCTCGGCCCCTTTTGAGTTGAAATCTCTTCTTAGAGCAAGTTAGCCTTTTTGACGTTGCAACTAACTTGTGTTTTCCCTCTGCCTCAGCGATTCCCGTGCCACGTCGCCGCCCAGCCGCCGCCGCACACACCGCCTCGCTGCTCCACCTGCATGTTCCACCGGCTCCACAGATAAGCCAAATAAAACCCTTTTTTCTCACCTACTCTACTGTCCCGGTGTCTGCGTTTGGGTCCAGAATAAACCGACCGTAACACAATTACCAGAAGAAGCCTTGGAAATGATTCTAAAATTGTTTAATAAGATTTGGAGGGAAGATGTAATGCCAAGCAGCTGGAAGACAGCTTTGATTCTACCTTTCGATAAACCTGGTAAAGACCTAGCTAAGGCTGGCATTAAAGATTAATAGTACTGACATCCAGTGGCAGGCCGTGCATTTTATACCTGGGCCGGCTGTCTCCTACTACAGTTGAATCCCCTCCTAATAACCTCGTTATGACACCACAGCTACGGTTATTTGTTTCTAGGGGTGTAACAATACACATATTCGTATTAAACCGTTCCGTATGAGGCTTACGAACCGAACAATACGTTTGAATAATACTAGTGCATTAATTGTGGGAAATTTTATGTTTTTGGCTCAAACTGGCAACATGCTGTCTGACACTCCCACCCCGGAACCACAACATTGTACTCTGATACGGCGCGTGTGTTCTGAGAGGCACACTATGCTAAACTAGTTTAGCAGGAAACCAACAGCAGCAAACACGCTACACTCTCCCCGCAGCGTTTAGCTGTTCCCTACTGAACCAAAAGGGCTAACACAATCCCCATTTCTCCAGACCATCATTCCTGCTTTGTTAAAGAAAACAAAACCCCAAACAGAGAATCAAATGTCCGACCCTAACCCTGCGCATAACAGGATGCTTCGTCATTAACGGACAATGCATATAGTCAAAATCAATGTAATTAACACAATGACAAGAACAAACTCACAAGAACCAGTCACATATATTTATATGACAACAAAGCAACAAATCAATCCAGCAACACTGCAGCGCTAAAACACGTATTCCACCGCACACTCACGAGCACGAGCCATTCAAATATTATTCACATCAGAGGGAACAATATTAACCGTATCATAAAAATGACACCATAGACAAATGAACACAGTAGTAACGCTACTGCAGATGTAAAAACACAAAAGCACTTCACTTACCAAAGCTGCTGTTCACTCAAAGACAAAGTCCATCCTCCTTTCTTTGTTAACAAAGAGTTTAATGACGCAGTTGTACAGAACATCGGTGCGGTTCAGTTCCAGTCAGAGGTCCTCCTGCGAACGTGTTCGTTGAGTTGTAGATCCACTCGGGTCTCTCCAAAAGTTTTAAAAAGCACCGGAGCTTGTAATGTCCTGTCGTGCTATGGTGTTGTTTTGCTGCCTTGGTTAGCCACCGCAGGTTAGCGTAGCGTAGGAACTCTTACTACTACGACTAACTTCTGCTAGCTGCTTCAGTGTCAAAACTGTCATGCTAGCCCACTGACCAATCACACCGCACGTTAATGCTGAGCTGCACGTTAATGCTGACGTACTTGTAGGCCACCTTGACATGTCAAAACAATACGCCCAACATGTCTAACTAAAGAGCTGACTGGTTGAACACTATGACAATCAACAATATCGTCCCCATTTACTTTAACCTGCAAAATCTACCTCAAGGGCCTCAGGCCTCTCTTCTTACCTAGAAACATAGGGCTGAAATCTGATTGGATAAAAGCTCTACTTAAAACAAGCTGTGCTGGAAGCAGAGCAACTGAGGAAGACAGTAGCTGTGCAATGAGAAAATAAGCTAATGGGAAAAATAATTTGAATACATGTAGTGTTAACTTATAAAATAGCTAGTGCTGGGCAACGATTAAAATATTTAATCGCGATTAATCACATGGATTTTTTGCGATTAATCGCATTGTTATGGCAAAGTTCAATAATGAATCCAAAAGTAGTGTATTGCGCACTTTTATCTTGAAAGTACTGCTATATGAACAAAAGTGCAATAACATTTGGTTTGCAAACACTTTAAACAAATAAGGTTATTTTTAACAGCAGTATTCCCTTTACACAGTAGCAGTTATACAGTTATAATGATTCTGATCATAGATATTCAGCCGGTGTTCATAACTTTATCTTCATGTGTGTAAGAGATGCAATTTGAAATATACACTTTGAAAACTGCAAACATATTTACTTCTTTTTTTATTCTCAGTAGCGATAACTAAATGATGCTTATTATACATATTACAAACAAAACACTATAAAAACTGGACAATATGTATTTTAATATTGGTCACTGTAAATTGTTTGATTGCATGATTTACTTTTATTGTGAAGAGCATGAAAACGGAAGTGCTTTTACTTTGAAGAGACAGGAAGTAGAATGGTACGTGTTCTTGACGCTAACAATGTTGATACTAGAAAACCACATGTCGGGTGCAAGAGCACGTTGTGTTCACTGTAACACTGTAATACTGCAGTTCAGACAGTAAAGTGTTCCGTTCAAACAAGACGTGTCTTGTTCCTCACGAGAAGCTCCACTTCACAACAGTCACCTTTGATCTGTAACGAGACATCGCGCTCGCGCGTGTGTGTGTGTGTGTGTGTGTGTGTGTTTGTGAGACAAGAGTGAAGGACGGTGACGGAGTGTAGGAGGGGTTCCGGATCCGGGGGGGGGAGAAGGAAGTGACGCCACACGAACACAGCTGTTCACTGCTTGCTGCCTGGTTCTTGTGTTAAAAATGTCACTTAATAATAAATAAATAAAAAACTGCGTTAACGCGCGATAATATAATTGTCGGCGTTAATTAATTAATGTGTTAACGCGATAATAACGCCTTAACTTGCCCAGCACTAAAAATAGCTATAACTTTGTGATTCTGTTTAGGCCAGCAGAGAAGGCTTTGCTGGCCCTGATGGCCCACCACTGCTGACATGTCACTTGTGCAAGTGGATGGAAAAGATAATCACGCGCAGATTAACTTATTTTTTAGAACAAATGGGCTTGCTAAATAAATCCCAGAATGGCTTTCGCAACGGTAGATCGACACTTGACACTAATAAAAGTTAGTAACGAGGCAGAGAAAGCAATAAATATGAAGGAGATTCTGGCTATAGTTTATTTTGATATAGAGAAAGCATATGGCTCCATGTGGAGAGAGGACCTATTGATTAAAATGTATAAAATGGGTGTTGGTTAGTATAACTGGGTATTGGATTTCTTGTCTAGTCGATCATTCAAGGTAAAAGTTGGAGATGCTCTGTCAGATGAATTCACTATTGTAATTGGGATTCCTCAAGGCAGTGTTATTAGCCCTATATTATTTATTATGATAAATTATGTTTTTATGGACATTGGCAGAGATATTGGCTCATTGCTCTATGCTGAAGCAATATGGAAAAGGTGAAAAATATTAGACATGTAGCATCCAAAAGGCTATATTTAATGTTGAGAAGAGGTCGTATGACCGGGGGGTTAAGATGTCTGTTGCTAAGTCTTGCTACATGCTATTTACCAGAAATATACTCATCTTCAATTATATGGACAAAGTATGAGAGGGTGACCAAGTTTAAATATTTAGGGTTATGGTTTGATAAAAGATGTTTGTGGAGAACTCATATTAAGCATATTGAAACTAAATGTAAAAAGGTGCTCAATGTTATGAGAGCAGTTTCTGGATATGAATGGGGAGCAGATAAACGGTCACTAATGGTTATCTATAGTGCCATTATTGTCAGGATCCCTGTCTGACCCATTGTGTGTTAACCTCTGTTTCCCCCCCAATCTCCTCTCCTCATGTGTCTGTCATTCCCCTGTTTGTTTTGCTATGCCATGTGCTTGGTGTTGTTTTCTCGGGCCTGCCTCCAGACACCTCCCATTGCCACAACCCTGATGGATGCACAGCTGCGGACAATCTGGCTCGTTACCCGGCAGCATATCAACCCTGGTCTTGCAGGCCTGGGTTGTCAGTCTGTATTGTCTTCTGCCTCGGTAGCCTCCGCCTCCGCGCCATTCCGTAAATTGAACCCCGTTGTATCTTCCCAGACTAATCTCTCTCCTCTCTGCTACGGGTGTAGAGTACTGGTCGATCTGCGTACCCTCCGGTGTCGAGCCACGGGACATCACACCGTCGATCTGCCTGCCCTCCGGTGTCAGACCACGGGCTCCACACCTTCCTGTCCTCTTTATTCGGGCAAAATAAAATCTGTTATATCGGACTCTGTCTCCTGTGGTCTTGCGTTTGGGTCCTACCCGTGAACTCCCGTGACAATTATACGATCATGTATAGATTATGGAAGTATGGTGTATGGAGCAGCTGCCAAGAGTACAATAGAAACATTAGTAAGTAAGATTTATTTATAAAGCGCTTTTTACAGACATAAGTCACAAAGTGCTTAACAGGGCAGAATTACAAACATAAACAACACAACGTGACCATATAAGGGCCAATAATTTAAATACGCACAGAAAGTACCAAATTAAAACATGGTTTAAAAGCAGGCCTAGGACATGAGTTTTCAGTCTAAACAGGTGTGTCTTGAACTGATTCTGGAATGAATTCACAGAATCTGAGAAACGTAGGGTGCAGGCAGAGCATTCCACAACCTCGGTGCTACTCAGTGTTGCCAACTCCTCAGTAAGGAAAGTAGCTATTGGATGTCCTAAAAGTCGCAAGAAGTCGCTAAATGACGTCATCGCCTAATTTGCATAATTGTAATGAGCGCTGTAGGAGAGAGGCGGGAACAGCGCCGGCTTTGCGCATGCGCGATTCATTAGCAGTCTGGACACGGAGAATGTGGGTCTCCTCTTTCTGCAGCTGGGACTGCTGCTTGACTAACTGCCTTTGAGTGCTTTGGGGCGGCGGAGGGGCTCACAGCAGCACCCGCTGCTCGTTCACGGCAGGTTCCGCGTGCCGAACGGTACGTGCTTTCACGTCAGAGTCAAAACACCAGAAAAGTCTCCAACAACACCAGAAAAAGTAGCTAGATTTGTCACTAGTAGCTTTTGACAAACAAAGTCGCCATGAGGGTTTGGAAAGTCGCCAGATTCAGCGAGAAAGTCGCCAAGTTGGCAACACTGGTGCTACTGCCTCAAACGCTTGGTCACCATGGGTCTTAAGGCGAGTGCGTGGGAGAGACAGATAATTTAACATGTTTGACCTGAGAGTATGGGCGGGTGAATAAGGGTGAAGTAATTTAGTCACATATGTAGGAGCCTGGCCGTGTAATGCTCTGTAAGAGAGAGTGATCATTTCAAGTGGATCCTAAATGCTACAGGGAGCCAGTTCAGAGCTCTAAGACTTAGCATGGGTGCAATTAAATCTACCCCAAACAACACACTTGTGGTGGAAGCTGGCAAACTGCCATTAAGCTTAAGACGTCCACAACTAGCTCTGGCATATTGGGTGAAGCTAAACGAATCTGGAGAGAAACTTCCCACAACAAATGTGCTGTGTGAATGTTGGGAATACACCCAACTTAAAGGCAAAGAGTTTGGTTGGACAATCAGTACAATATTCAAAGAATACTGTCTAAATGGGTTAGAGTATGGGCCCAATGTAATGTGGGGAAATGTTCCCCCTTGGACATTACCAGTTCACAATGTGGATTTAACACTGATGGAACAGAAGAACAAGTGGATGGAAAGAAACTTCAATGACATTGGATATCAGACTCAAGTATACATCAACAATAATTATTATAACTATCTGCATATTTAAAATGATTGCAATAATAATATTGGGACTGCAATGGGCAGAAGAGGTCCGGCCTGAGAGAGTGGTCATCTGTTCAGATTCTGCTGCAGCTTTAAACAGCCTAAAGTCAAAACAAACAATAAGAGAGGATTTAGTGATGGAAATATCTCTGATAATGTTGAGACTTCAAAGACTGGGAATAAATGTTCAATTTAGCTGGTTCCTGCTCATGTAGGTGTGGAGGGCAATGAGAGAGCAGATATGATTGCAAAGAGAGCACTAACACTAAAAGAAGAGGAGATATTGAATATTCCTTTTGGAAAGGGGGAAGCTAAAGCATTAATAAGAGAGGCAGTATGGGATTTATGGCAGAAGAAGTGGGACAACGACAACAAAGGAAGACATTATTATAACATTCAGAAATCCATAAATGTGAAGACATACGAAGGGAAGTATAGAAGGGAGATCATATTATCAAGGTTAACATTCGGACATACAGGACTTAACTCAACTCTGTATTTAATGGCAAAAATGGACTCAGATAAGTGCACTGTTTGTAATGTTGCTGAAGACATGGAGCATGTTATCCTAAAGTGTCGAAGATACAATTCAGGAACATCTTGAAGCAAAAACTGTCAGTTGGAACGGAGGTGAAGTTTGGAGGGAGTTCTTGCAGCGGACGAAGAATGGCATGAGAGCTGCAGGGCACTGTTGCGATTTCTTAAAGAAACGGGATTAGGCCGTTTCTTTTTTTTTTTTTTTTCTTGTAATTAATATTATTATTATTATTATTATTTTGATCCTTTAGAACAGTAATTCAACTTTTGCTGGTATGTCCCAGTTAGGTTGAAGAGCGGAATCCCTTTGGAGTTTGTTGGGGGGGGTTTGATAGTGTGGTGATGAAAGTGGTGGGTGGCCAGTTCATGCTTGCTTTACCGAGTCCGTGGGTTTTAGTGCGTAAGTACCCACCACAAGTAGCACCTGAAGACTAGGGGGAGATTACTTAGTCCTGGTTAGGCAGTCAGAAATATGGAGCTGCAGTGATGTTAGCTGTGTATGGGCTGTTCCTGCTGTAAGTGTGTTAGTTAAATTCTGTATGGATCTGCTTGGGTTTTGTGTGTTCGGGCAGTCAAAGTTTGTTTCCTCTGTTATGGCTTCTGTGGAGGAGTTTTTGGAGTGCTGTTGTCAGATTTAAGTTGGATGCTGTTGGTCTGAGGCTTGACGCGTTCGCTGTTCCTGGCTTTACTAAGGAAAACAATAGTTTCTCGTGTTTCCCACTAACTGCGTTTTTTGTGATGATAGTCAAGTTCTGGATGTTTCTGGGCAATTCTGGACTGAGAGCATTGCACAGCCTGTTGGGTGTCTGGGTATTGGACCCAGTTACCTTGCAGGTGTTTAACCTGAAGACTGCTGCTGCACAGTGTGCGGTAGGTAAAAATGGTTCATAGGGTAAGCAAGTTCGTAGTTAAAGGAGGGATGTGGTGAACTGTGTTAAGGCCATAACTTTTGGACACAGGGAGAAATCGCCCCCCCTTGCAGCCATGTGCTCTCAATCGCCTGCAAAACACAACAGCGGGTTAAAGTAAAAATCAAATGGATTTATTATCCAAGAAGCATAAAAACAGATACAAACAGTTACAAACCGAATCACACTACTAATAACAAAACAAACCTATATATAAAATGAAATGTGAGATCCAATCCGAGCCACCCAGAAGGCTGGTCTGCCTCCTTGGTGGCCAGCAGAAGATCTGAAATCCCCCAGCGCTTTAAACCCTTTGTCCCCCCCAATGTTACATTCCTCAGCTCATCGATCAGCTCATTGATCGGCTGAAGTCCAACAAGCCCCCCTCCTGGGCCGTTGATCCATTGTCCTAAACTTCACACCTCACCCAGCCACTTTCCAACCCCCCGCTTCCAACACACTCCTCAAACCCCCACTCTTACAGGCACTCAAACACACCTCTTGGT
>NW_022280157.1:291308-317005 GCF_004355925.1 Anarrhichthys ocellatus | reverse complement strand
ACATAGGAATGGGCCACATAGAAAAGAGTGATATTTATCTTGTCGAATCATTCGATTGGAAGACAACCCGCATCACCTATAAGCCAAAGCCACCATTGACTGCCTGCTGACTCCTCACTTACTACAGTTAACTGCCAGTAGGGGCCACTAGTGATTACACAGCTGAGTGCATCTTCGTACCCATATCTGCTACTCACTGTGCATAACAGTTTGCAGCGTGTTTGGCTAACAGCTAACGGAACTACCAGTACACACGCTACCTGGCCGCTGCTCTGCGGCTCATTTTTATTGATTTGGATGATGTGTTTAGCTAACCGCTTACAGCTGACAGAAACACCACTACACACTGCTGTAGCGCTGCTGTAAACATTGCTTGTCGTGTCTTATACGACGACTTCAAGACGATTGCCTGTATACATCACTGCTTGTTTTGTGGTTTGAGTGAAGATCCAAATGTGGGTTGTATTCTTTCAATCACACTATACAGCAGTGGTTGTTGCAGACACACCTGGCAGAGATGAGCTCACTTAATAGTGCATCTTAATAATTTCATCCGTCACTACTGAGCTGGAAGAAGTTTATGAAGTCGAACACACCCTCTTCCCTCCTCTCAGACCTCCACAGAAGGGAGACAAAGAGGAGGCAGCATTAGCCAATCAGCTGCAGATACAAGTATTCAAAAGTTAAACAGCTCACTGCAGAGATGCAGAAAGGCTGGTTTGTGTTTTACCTGCGTTGTGGGGACATTAATGTGTTTACACAATCACTTTGTGGGGACTCCCCTTCCTAGGGTTAAAAGTGCACATCCCTATAACGTAAATCATTACATTTTAGGATGAAGACTTGGTTTAAGGTTGGGCTAAGGGGTTAGGCTTGTAACAGTTATAGTTAGGGTAAGGGGAATTCTCTGGGAAATGAGTAAGTAAATGTAATGTCCCCAAAAGTCGTTAAAACACAAGTTCTGTGTGTGTGTGTGTGTGTACGTGTGTGTGTGTGTGTGTGTGTGTGTGTGTGAATACAGGGTTATGCAGGGCAGACTTCATGGTTAGTTGTTGACATGCATCCCAGGCCCGATCCTCATGACAGCTGCAAGTCTCCCCCCCCTTCCCCCCCCCCCCCCCCCTACACACACACACACAGCTTACTTATTTCCTCAACTTGCTGTCCATCTTCTAAACCCTCTGTCTATTCTCTCTGCCTTTTCTTTCCCTCACCCCCCTGTCATCTGAGTATTCTCCTTTCTACAGAATGGCTTAATTTCTTTAGAGCTCATCTTCCGTCTATATCCTCCTATCAGTATAACATCAGGCTGAGCAGTTAATTATCATTCTACTAACTATCTAAAAATATATTTTTCTTTAGTTGCTAAATGTTTCACCATGTTTACAAGCTCTGACTGTGTCTACTGTTTGCTGCTGAGCAGGAAGTGTACAGTGGGTCTTTATAGCTTTTTCTCTCAAACAGCAGCCTGCTGCTGCTGAAAACAACTCAGTGAGAACGGTGAGGAGGAACCAGAACTAAAGTTGTGGCCCTGACAGCTAAACAATGAGCTGAAACTCACATTAAAGCACTATAACCCCTGACCCTGTTTTTCACATATTCTGAAGTCAGCTATTGAATGCAATGTCTAGTTAGGGAGAGTACAGTTAATTGAGTGAGTGACATTTCTCAGTGGCTCTATTTTTAAAAAAAGATTTATTGTAGCAGAGGATTGAGGGTAGCTATATCGATTGGAGAGACTGAAGTAAGAGGGAATGGTGTGGCTTGTGGAGGTGGCTGATGGGAAGCTGGTTGAGAGCAGGCAAGCAGGCAGACAGACTGATGAAGATGGTCCTGGAGGACAAGACAACACAGTTAGACAGGGATGCACACAAGGAAGCAAACCACAAGGAAGACTAGTGGTTTGTCTCAATTTGCATACATCTTTACTCACACTTGCCATTCCGAGTGCAAAAGTGCGTACACACTGCCAAGTATAGGAAATGCAGTGCATTGAGTACGCGGACAGTGTCCTCGTAACGGTCAAAAGTTTGAGTGTTGAATGCTCGACATGTCTCATCTTCAACGGTAGTCATCTTGTCTATATATTGGAAGGGGAGGTTCCAGCAGCAGTTGAGGTTGCTCCAACAAATTAAAGTTAAGTACCATTATACTGTTGTCGAATGGAAGCCATTAGTTTTGTTAATTGGGTATTTAGCATTCTGTAATGATTTGGTTCTGCAAACGATAACACTGCTAGCTAGTTAACAGTGGTAATCGTCATTAACACTGAGTGCATATAAGCTGTATTCGTTATGAGACAACACTATCTTGTCAAAATTTACGCACTACGCAAGTAAGTACATGGTGTACACAGTGAACTAAACATCGAACAAAAAGTTCGGAAATTAGTGTTTGGTAGATTATTTTTCTGTTGTAACAATGCTTCTTGGCAATGAATTTTATACCGTTGGAAAGCCTGTTTAGTTACCTTTCAAACGGTGCCCCATTTGTAAGGAACATGCATTTCTGGGATGATGCTAAGATGCTAAGATGCTAAGTAAGTGCTAAGCGGAAGGGTAGGCCTTCTTGAAGAGGTGAGATTTCAGCCTGCGCCGAAAGATGGGCAGCGACTCTGCCGTCCTGACGTCAGTGGGGAGTTCATTCCACCACTGTGGGGCCAGGACAGAAAACAGCCACAACCGGGTCGATCGGCCGCAGGGACCTCTGAGCGACGGGGCAACCAGTCCCCCCGAGGTAGCAGAGCGAAGTTGTCGGGCGGGGGTGTAGGGCTTGACCATGGCCTGGAGATAGGCAGAATAAGCTGTTTGGCATTGGCAGAGAAGATTTGGCAAATTTTTCATGGGCGCAACCCACATACTCAGCTCTGCTGCTCATCCCAGAAATGCATGTTCCTTACATATGGGGCACCGTTTGAAAGGTAACTAAACAGGCTTTCCAACGGTATACCATTTATTGCCAAGAAGCATTGTTACAACAGAGAAATAATCTACCAAACACGAATTTCCGAACTCTTTGTTCGATGTTTACATGGAAGTGTACTAACGAAAGTATCCAAATTGAGACACAGCATAGATTGTCAAGAGAAGCCTGAAGTGTATAGGGTAAATGTACTGCAACGTTCAAAGCTTGATGGAGGGCAGGTGTGCATAATCACCAGGAAGCAGAAGATGAGGGAGAGAATGAGGGAGAGAATGAAGGAGAGCCACCTCAGAGAGACACAGACACAGAGAGACAGACAGGAACACACAAGGGAAAAACACAAGGAAATGTAAGGGAAAACTAGAGTCACGGCCGGGGCACTATAAGCATCAGTGTAACACATCACCACAGAGATAAACACTATAACAACCGTCACAGTAACTATAATACCACCTCTATTCTCCGCAGTAGGCTGCAGAACATTTGTTAATGAGATATTTATTATCATGATTGTTGCAGCCTCTGAGGCGTCCTTCTGAAATGCACCATGCAACACTCATGCCCACTCTCTTTTTTCAGTCTTCACACAACGGCTTCCATCTTTTTTTTTGTGCAGCTGAAAATAAAACCATGTATTTTTGGTACAAGAATGTAAACCCTAGCCCTATTTTTAGGCCTCTGCTCAAAAATAGCATACCCAAACTAAAAAGACTGTAATTCTGTAACTACACAGTCTATTTTAATAATTCTGAAGTTATAATACAGATAACACTTGTGAGATTTGTTCAGATGTGTAAATATTGTGTATATGTTACTGGTTAATAGTAAATGAAGATGGAACACAGCTCAAATTGAACATTTTCAGGTTTGCCTGAAAGAAAAGCACTTTTATTGGTATTATGTCTTGAAATGAGGCAGAGTTTACCCTAAAATATATCCCACATCGTTGCACAACATGTCAGGAGTCCCTAAAAAAATTTGGCTTTGATAAAGTGAAGCAAAAAAAGGTTGGAGAGGTTTTTGTACAGAGAGGTCGCGGGAGGTCGAGCAGATTTGTCATTTTGGATACAGCTGTTCCAGCTGTTCCATTGTACTTTTATGTACTATATAACTATATATTTTACTTGTTTTATCAAACAAGTAAATCCAAATACAGCAGTTTGGCATCATTTTGAGAGCCTGAGGCCTCTCTAAGGCCTCTCTGTGTCTGTGAACCACGGATCAATTTTCATCTGCCAGTGTGTATGTGGAGGCTATAACAGCCTATGATTGGTCAATTCGAGACACCTTGTTCGACGAGTCAGAGTCTCAGGAATGCAGGGGTGGTAACGTGGGCTTGATTGACGGTATCGTTAGCCGGAAAAAAACAGAAACGCGCCGTGCGTTGCCCTGTGTAAAAACTGATTGGCTGAAAGTAAATTCCCTTCCCCCCACGGTCCCCCAGCCTTGTCTGACCCCCCTTTCACCAGAAAACAGTTGAAAAAACACAGGAAATACGTAGCAACAGTGTTTTAGCCGGCAAAACAGAATATGAAACCTTTTTCTTCATGATTCGTACGAAGCATTTATGGTTTCTTCTTTGGTGGAGCAGCTTGGTTTTGTGGCGCTTGTTGACTGTATATTTGTAATGGTTTCAAGGAGAGACATTGAGAAGATATGTCTGGATTCTGTGTCGAATGCTCGTGCTTTTTGCTGTGTCGGTTGTCCGTGTTAGCGGTTAGCTTTTTTGTTCGCAGCTTTGTATGGAGTGCATGGCTCGCCGAGTCATGGCAAAAAATACTTGATATTGTGGTACGTCTTCTAGCTATTATATTAGTTCGTGTATAATTGTGTTTGCAGTGTGTAAAAAGGCTTACATGATGTTTTTGCCCAGAATTTTCTTTGTTAAGTCGATATATAATATGTGTGTAGCATTCATTATATTTGTTTCTGAAAAGTGCATTCTACGACACGCTCTTCGCTAAACGGTCTCGCTCGAACCCCAAATGGTCCTCGGTCGGGCTTAAAAACTAACGTAATGTACAACACAGCTGATACAAATGTGGCATATATGAAGTGAAGTGAAATAATATCAACCTATTCTCAGTCACTCAAAGAAACACAGGCCGCTGTGTTCTTCTAGAGACAAATAATATGCCAATATAGCAGCAAATAACTGTTGTCTATGTAAAGATATAGTGTAGTAATGTCTACCTGAGCAGAGAATGAAGTCAGTCTCTCTCGTCTCCTTGCTTTGTTGTCATCTCTCCCCAAGTGAACTAAGTACACTAAGCATTGAACAATTATGAGGCACTTGTACTTAAAGTTTTTCCATATGAGTCTATTTTATACTTGTTTTCCATGACCTATTATTCGATTTACTCCACTATTTTCAGAGTTTAAGTTAGTACTTTGCAGATTGAGTTTTTAAGTAAAAAAACATTTGGAATGCAGGACTTTATTTTTACATTTAAGTATTGCTTCCTTTACAGACGTAGTGGATCTGAATAATTAAACCACTATATGTCACCAATAAGAATGAGCATAAGTGTGACATCTTGTTCCTTAGGTTTTAAGTCAATGCTACTAGTTTGAGTTTCTGTGCAATTTCCCTTTCTTTGTCTATTGGTCCACGATCTAGGAATGTCAAACAGATCACTTCCTGTTTGATTTTTCCTGATAAAGGTTAAATTCCTGTGTCTTACACTGGTGACTAAAAATAGCTATATATATATATATATATATATATATATATATATATATAAGGCAGGAAACCGATTGCCTTCAATTTTTAAGGCAGATTAGATTTGGCAAACTTTTCATGGGCGCAACCCACATACTCAGCTCTGCTGTTTAAAAGGGAAATAAACAGGCTTTCCAACGGTATAAGATTTATTGCCAAGAAGCATTGTTACAACAAAGAAATAATCTACCAAACACTAATTTCCTTACTTTTTGTGCTATGTTTTAGCTTCTGCTGCCGCATCCCACTCTTCCATATGCTATATCCTGTCCGCATTATATTCACTCAAATAAGTAGCTCTGAATATCTGACTCCAAAACGACATGTAAAAGTGATTTTAATCCACATTGTGGACAACATCCAAATATTGTCACTGCTGCTTCTGGGCAATGTGCTCGCTACTACCACAGGGGGCTGAACAGGTAAGCGACCTACCATTTGCAGCTGTCACACCTGTACCACATTGGCGGTGTACTCCTGAGCCTCCTGTGGCAGTATAGCGAGCACATCGCCCAAGAGCATCAGCGACAAAGAAATGTTGATGATGTTACTAGGGATAGTTCAAAACATTCTTGTGTTTAACCCCATTTCATACATTTGTTGGTAATAGGAGATATTAGTAGAACCCCTCTACTATCATGCAGACAAGTGGAGGTGTACAGATACCTGTTTGAGTGTGAAATTGCAGTGAAATTTGTTTGGGGTTTTTGTGGTTCTTGAAGGCATTTGGGTTATGCATCGGGCAAGAGCTACAACTGGACCTAACTGGAAAGACGGTCGATACTACTTAAAGGGTCCTAATTAGGCATAGGTGATCAGTGCATCAAAAATGAAAGTATAGCAGCACTGATTCAGGCTGAGTGGAAGAGAAGTAACTAATACCAAAAGATGAACAGAAGGAACGCATTAGATAAATTGGGAATCCTGTGGTGTGGAATTCAACTTTTTTGACTAGAGTCTACTTACAAAGTATGTCTTGAAGAAGTCTATGTTCTCATCTCCAAGGATGACAGGAAGGCCACGGAGGACTGCTGTTCGCTTCCCAGTAACATCTGTATTCTGTAAAAATAATTTCAAACACACAAAATTCCTCAGTATTAAATGACAATCAATTGATAGCTCTGCATACACAATGTGGTGGCACTACATTGGTCACCACATAAAAAAAATACTTTACTTGAGAAATCTACCCCTGGTGTGACTTGTTGCAGATATTCCTGAAGTTGCTGGCCGACACTTCTCCAGTTGGACTTGAAAATCTCAAGGAAGCGAGGAGTGTATTTGTCAAGTTCTTTGATGAATTTTGCTTGCAGGTTTTTGCTTGATAAGCAACAGAACTCTGCCAGAATGTAAAGGAAAGAGTAGGACAATTAGGATTTAGTCATATTGGACCTACATTAAAAAAAATAACAAAATACTACGTCACACTGTGCAGAAAACTAGTGTTGCAATGGCTTCCAGATTGAACATAAGTTACTGCAATTGCTGTATCAACATTAGATAATGCGTGCCGGGTGACATATGGTTCTTTTCAAGATAGATGAGATAGATATATACTTTATTCAAGGGGAAATTTGTTCGCTACAGCATACAATAAAAATATTAAGTATAAAAAATTCACAATATATACAATAAAATAACAGAGGAAAAAAAAGAAGAGGAAAAAAGTGAAAAAAAGACCAAAAATGAAAACATACAGGGAGCTGCTGCAGCAGGCGGCCATTTCGCACGGTGTCAATAGCAAGTAGGATAGCAGGTAATTCTCCTGAGTACTAGTTTGAGTCACATACAGCAGCAGTGGTAGAAACCTGTATTCAATCCTTGGAGTGCCAGTGTGATTTGGTGATTCATTAGTTTGATTAGACACACTGGGATTGGGATTTGCAATGATCAATTCATAAAATCATATTTTTTAGGACTACTTTTTCAGTAGTATGACAGTAAAGCTAATTTTGTGACTTTATCAAAGATACATGACAAATAATGAAAATACATTACAACTAAAAACTTGAACGTGAACAATTTTGATTTACCTGACCCTCCGTAAAGAGTGCTGGCCACCTTTCAACTGTGTCTTTTACTGGAGGCTTCAAGTTCGCCAACTCTTTTCTTCTCAAGGCAAACGTTGAGTCCATATTCTTGGATATCAGAGCAGCAGTTGGACGACGTTTCTTCATCTCCTCTACAAGTTCCAGTCGTTTGGACTCTATACTGGTCTCATCTTCACCCTCAGGAAAATTGGGTAGAAAGTTGATTTCAAACCGCTTGGGTCTTTTGACACTTCTCGGAGGTGTTTGGGCTTTTATTTTCCCTCCATTGACGGCCACATCTGTACACCCAGCTCGACGCAGTTTGGTGCGATAGTTGCCCATTTTAAACTTAAGGCTGTTTTCCAGCCGTTACATCCATTGGAGGAGCCTGCTTCAGTGAGACATGGGTGCTTTTGAATGAGCGCAGTTACAACATTATTAAATTCTTCATCTCTGGGATATGCCTTGAAGCTGTAAATTGTTTCGACCAATTTTTCAAGAATCTCGTGCTTCATGTCCCTGGGCACTTGTAGATATATCTGATCTCTCATATAGTTTAAGATTTCCCTGGCGTAATCTATACTCAATGTCAACAGGAAAATAAGTAATCTCAAAAGAGATGACCGACTTTCAGGGGATGAAAAAGAGAGGATATCTGTGTCAGCTGTGCTTGATGTGTTGGAACCTGGGCAATAATCTTTAGAGTGGGTTTGTCAGGCATGTCAGCAATGTCAGTGAGGTTGACAAGGGCATTGTTAAAATCGGGATCCTCATACTGAAGGGAGAACTTGTACTGAAGACCCAGCTTCTCCTCAAGCTGTTCAACAAGTGAGTCAAGTGTCTGTGGTTTCCCATGGAGAGTAATTTTCCTTATATCATTTCCCTGTACAATTATCCTTAGTGTGGTCCTTATCTCCAGTCTTTGTTGTGACTCTACAAAAGATCCCCAAAAAACTGCAGTTAAGTTACTTCATGACATTTGACATCCAAATCTTCAGCATCCAAACAGCACAAAATATAATGTCTGAGGATAACACATGTTTTGCCCCTATATTTGTAGGCTGCTAGAGGAAACTGGTCATTCAGATCAGAGAGCCTGTTGACTGAGTTTTTTGTGTTGCAAATGACTTGTTTGAAGAATTTATGCTTTCCTTCAAAGCTCATTGTCCACATATCTCTTAGCGGCCCATACATCCTCATCAACTGCAAATAATGTACAATGAAGTGGTACTTGGGGCGCAATTTGAAATGAGGAAATACTGTTAAAAGTGTACCTCTGTGCTCTGAGATCTTGGCATTAAGGAAATCAAGAGTATCTTCTGTTAATCTAAACGACACAGTCATTTCTACGATATCCTTCAAAAGCATTCAAATTTCCTATGTTTGATCATTTTCTGGGACATCAAAGCCAATCATGAGTTTGTTTGGTAGAAACCCAGGGACCATGTGGAAATGTTCCAACTTCTCTGTTAAAACACAAGGACGTTTCACACCATACTCTTTCACCAAATTTGAATCCTGTAAAACTTCACAAACTTGCCTGTCATGATTCTGTTTGGTTTTGCGTTCAAATGCTCCTGACTGGACCTCTTTCTGCTGAATGTCACTCCTCTTTGCCATGCAGAATCGACAAGTATGCTGCACCGTGAAACTCTCCTGGAAACCAGCCAAAGAATGAGCACCTAGGTTATCAGCAGACACATGGAGCACAGTTCCTTTTCAACACAAAATTGCAAAGAGGACAATGGAATATCACAGGGATTTCTTCAGCTCCACTCATCTGCCCATCATGAACTTCACGGGAGTGAATTCTTGTTAAATGCACTTTGAGGGCATTAAATGACTTGAATGAACACAAACAATCAGTGTGGAGGCATGGAATTGGAGTCAATAGCTTCCATGTTTTAAGCGGTAGTGTTTAAATAGTTGAGCTATCTTTTCAGAAGAAAACAAGCAATACTTACACTTCCAATTCATTGCCAGGTTTCTGCAAAGCCTACAAAAGAAACAACAGAAGCAATCAGTCAAACTGCAAATAACTCATAGTCAAGTTGCATGTTTATGGCTAACTAGCCATCAGTTTGATAGAAGATTTCAAGATTTTGAAACTTAAATCACAAATACTTGTCCTCGCTAGCCATGATATATATTGTGTTTTTTCTCTATTATTCATAGGTTTTTGTTTGTTTGTAATGACTCAATTACGCTGGTAAGCTTAAAGTTTCCTACTTGCTATTGGTTGTATTGTACATCATTTCCAGTAAATATCACAATATAAGATGTTATTTTAACGTTAAAAAACGTAACGGAACGCTTGCTGTTGGGACACGGTGTCACTCTCTCTGTGGCCGAGAGGTCCGCCATGATACGGTTGTTGTAGAATTATTCCTCGTTTATCTTAACCGAACACTACATTTCATCTTCATTCACTGACGGTAACATTGTGAGATTCTCTTAATGCGGTGTATTTAATGTACGCGAGTCAGACAGCCACGGTTATTAATATAACCGCCACCGTCCTGTCTCCCTTTTAAAAAATGCTTCGGTAACATCAAAAGTAATAAATGAAACGTGACGTTATATGTTAAGTGCACTGTACGTTACTTCTAAATTGGTAAACGGATAAGCAGATGTAACATTTTGACTCGTTTCGCAATAAGGTCACTTCTCCGACGGCCCTATTTTACTGCACCGTTGACGGTTGTAGGCACCACGGACTCAACAGAAAACAAAAAGACATGCTTGCCGAATTCAAGAGTGGCCCTGAAAGATTGATATAATTGCCCTTGCACCCGCTAAAAAGTACGCTGCGTTTGCCGAAACTCAAGTGGTTGTTAAATTTCCACTTATTGTAGCAGGGTTTGGCATGGGCTAGCGTTAGCTAGGTTAGCTTTATTGTTTGATAGCCTTCAAAATCGAAGACGTAAAGTTAACCTCCAACCCCTAATTAACAGATAGGTTTGCTAAATAGATAGCCAGTGACATTTTATTTTATTATGGAGCTGAAAGTTACCTTCAAATAACTTGACAAAGCAGCACTCTCTTCCCGCTTCGAGCATCGTCCATTACACCTCAAGCAAAGAACGGTTTCATTGGTCAGGTGGTGAACTGCGCATGTGTAATCGTCGAGTGCGGCCGAGTTCGGTCTCGAGTTTCTCAGGACTTTGCGGATGGTTCCACCTCACTGATTTTTTATATTAAAGGTTACTTGAGCTGATGAATTTCACAACTTTACTCACCAGAAAGTGTTTCTTTCAGTATAGTCAGCTAATTAAGCAGAAATGAGTTACGGTCACTTATTTTTTTAAGTAAGGTCATCAATTACATTTTACAGTGTACAGGAAGGAAGACTTGTGGAATGGCTGCATGATGCTGGCATGTAGCTTTAACAGCATTCCAACAGCCAAGACTAGCCTCATTGTACTGTGTGTGGGAACCTCAGAACACTTCCTTTAAGAGCGATTAACATGAAACCTAAGAAGCTGGATTACTGACCCTTCTCATGTTCACCTCAACCTGCTGTAGATCAAATCCTTCAAGCCCCTTACTCATCCCCCCCCCTTCTCTCTCTCTCACTCTCTCTCTCTCACTCACTCACTCTCTCTCTCACTCACACACACACACACACACACACACACACACACACACACACACACACACTAACTTGTCATGCATGGGAAACAAACAAAAGCTGTGTAAGCTGATGACCACTCAGTGATCATTACAATGCATCACAACTAAAAATACTTTCATCAACTAGTCAGTTGCTTTTCCTATGGTTCATATGGTTGGCCTCTCCATCTGTCATACAACACTGATCCATATTCCTGTGGAGTGTGTGATGCTGGAAATTATGTACTGCAAGTATTCCACCACTTCCTGCATCCACTATGTGGCGCTAGGGAACATGCGCAAGAATGAATTATGTTGCTCTATATCAAGTGTAGACCACATTGTGTAAATGTCACATAAAGTGGATGCTGTTTGTCACATAACGCTGAATTCCTGTTGCCAGTAGATGGCAATATGACTAGGTGTAAAAATTGGCTTGTAGACATCATCAGACCATGACTTTTATCAAACATGACAACTTTGGGACAGATTTGAGCAAGTCCAGTGGAGTAACTCAATACATAAACTTGTTTTTTCATGGCGAATCACTTGAAATTGCCCCCATGCCACGGCTACAGTATTGAATCAAACGTAAAGCTTTTGATAACTTTTAATCACAAAGGTCTTAAGATTGTACTGACCAAATTTAAAGTGGATCTGATAAATTCCCTACGAGGAGGTTGTTAAAGTATTGCACCTGAAAATGGCCGAAAATGCACACAAAATTCAAAATGGCTCTCTTCCTGTTGAGTTTAGGGCATGGCTCCAAGATAATCTTTCTCTGGACTATAAGTGAAATAAGTGTACAAATTTTGTACATCTAGGTCATCTGCGAGGGCTGCTTTCTCAAAATTTAGTAGGAGGCGCTATCGAGCCCCCCTTCCAATCCCAAGCACCACAACCACATCAGGTGACGTCATTTTGGACTTTGAATGTGTGTGCCAAGTTTGATTTTGTTTCGAGCATCTCTAGCCCCTACAGTTTCATTTTTCATGGCAAAGGATACATCGCAACGGCGTAAAAGCGTTCCACAAAAGGTCAAAAACTTTGTGGGCTGGCATCATGAAAGTCTTACATCTGTGTGGAAAAAATTTGATGTGGATCTTATTTACCTACTAAGAGTAGCAAGCCAAAGTGCAGCGACTGGACTTCCTGTGACCATAGGTGCCGCTGTGACTTTGATTTAAAATTGGCCTGTAGATGTCCTCAGGCCTTGAGTCTTATCAACCATGTGAAATCTGGAAAAGATCTGAAAATGTGAAGTAGATATCATCAGAATACGATAGTTCAGTCCTTTTGAAAGGGGTGGGGCTAAGCGTTAGGGGGCAGGGAAACCCACACCAATGAAACATGAACACAGTGCTGAATGAAATTATATCTCACAGAAGGGAATACGACAAATGGCAAGTTTGTTATAGAAGGGGCAGGGCTATTTTGTGGGCTGCGGGGAAAATCAACATCACTGAAACGCAAACGCTCTGCTGAGTAGAATCATGCCTCCCACAAGTATATACGACAAACGGTTCCTGGGTTACAAAAGGACCGGGGTCAAAGTGTAGTGGTGGGAGTATGAGTCAATATTGTCATGTAGATATGTTCAGGCCTGGACTTCTGTGAAGCATGGGAAATTTTGGCCAGATTGGCCAATGTACCTTTGAGTTATAATGACTTCTTATTTCATGGCAATTAGAACAAAATGGCTACCACGCCATGGCTACGTCGTTCCACAAAAAAACTCAGGATTTTGATAACTTTTCATCATACAGGTCTGAAGAATGTACTGAAAATGTTTTTATTGATTACAACTAAATTAATTAATCTCAGCATTTCAGCACAAATCAGTGTATTGTGTGAGAGACAAGAGGGAACAAGAGGAGGAGGTTGCTCCCCCTTGTAACAAGAATTTAACTTAACATTTCCATATTATTTAATTTCAAAATTAAGACATTTTGGCATGCTTGCACAATAATGTATATCGGCACACTATATTTAGTGAGTCAGTAACCTAAAACTAATTTTGTAGGACTAGAGAACAAATGCAAACAAAATGAATTCACAGTAAATAGAGTCAATTTGTGAATGGTTTGCAAATGAAGTGAATTTGTTAGGCTGAGGTAGATTAAAAATATATACACAAATTACTAGGATTAAACATGGCATGAGTGTGCATTTAAATCTCTGTTAAAGATCTCTGGGGACATAAAAGATACGTATATGAAAATACATCAGGGGCAGGATCTTACCAAGTGATGAATATAAAAGGATAGGCCTATTTAATAGCATGAGTATTTAAACTACATAACAGTGGAAATTGACCGTAATAGAAACTAATTTACTCATAGATGTGGATTATATCACAATAAATCATAGTATTGTAGAGAGAACAATACTAACAGAAGGTCTAAAACCCTCATGTCCAAGCACTATTCCCATTAATAAACATATGTTAGCTCAGCATAACACATCAACTAAGATACATGTTTTGTTTGCATCAAAACTCCGTTTCCTTAAGTTATTCATTCATAATTGGATGTGTCCTGCTCCGCAGGAATGTAGATACTCAGACTGTTCATCTTTTGAAGGTCCAAACCTGACATTTGACTGTAATCTCCAAAAGCTACATAGAGCCAGTATTATCAGTTGTCTTACATTTTTATCTAGTGAGCAGCATACATGTTCATTCTTGGAGAGGCTCTGTGACAGGACTGACACCAATAGCTCTCCTCTGGGTATATCTATACATACTACAAATTCTTTTGAAGGATCTGTACTTCATCTCTAAGAGGTGCTGACTTTATAGATTATTTGGACCTTCTACTAAACACTTATCTGTTCAGATACAAGACACTTATTTTGCTGATCTGGTATTGATATTATTATTTAAATAATTTGCTGTACGTTTTCTGGAAAGAACAATGTCATTTGGTACTGTTTATGGGGAAACCATTTATTTTTATATAAACAAAAGCCAAATTGAATCAAGTAAATATAAATGATAATTTATTTATTATTCAGTGGGGATTTGAGACTATGAATAGCTGTATTAGGTGCTTGCGCGTTGAAAAATATCACATCATAGGTATAAAGTTTAGTATGCTTGCCATTAGAAACAGCATTTAGGACTTCTTGGTATTGGCTTAAAAAATGGGATTACTTTACTGATGGAAAAAGTAGTTCAATTTCAATATGACGTTATTCATTATCTGATTTAGTGCATAATACCATGCAGTTAACATCCATGAGGGCACTCTAGCAGACTTTTAATTTTGATAAATGATCAGCCTGTCAAGGAAAACCAAAGAACAAACAGTTCAGACACACAACTCCTGTCCCTATAAACTGCATTGGACCAGTGTTACTGGTTTCCCACCATTGCCAGAATATGTCAGTAATGTAATGTGTCCCATCTACATGTATACATTTGATGATGGTTGTATGTGAAAACAGCTCCAATGATAGCTTTCTGTTGCATCACATGAGAGGTATTCAAAGTGCTCAGTGTTAACATAGAAGCCTACTCTCTTTCATTTTCTATTAATTTCCTCGACGTTTCCTGTAATTTTGTATCAAGTACAAGCATTAAGTATCTATTCTGTGTGAAGGCACAATATGGATGCAGCAAATTCTTGTCAAGATCACGGATGCTGCTCACCCTGACTAGGTGGAGGACACCTTCAACAGGTTGTGTGTTTCCAGCCTTGAGGGCAGCTATCTTTGAGAAAGGCCAGATCCCCAGCTTCACTGCACACACCTCCCACTAGCTTGTTGTCCCATGGAGTGAAAGCCAAAATAATCAAAGTAACTTAGTTGGACGGGATGAACTTACAGTGTTGTCTCTGTTGTTGTCGTTCCAGGCCAAAAATGACCTCATTGCCCCTTTACTTATGTAGACAGAAGATATTCTTGCAACTACTATGTGTAGTGATAAGATATCAGGCTCCCAAACATTTTACACAAATTAATCTAGAATTAAACAAATTCTGAAAGTCATATACTGTACAAACAGACATCTCTACATCGTAGACAGCTCATAATTGACCGTTCGCTGATGCACACCATTGTTTTTAGAAATCCAAAGCTTGACAGGCCTGTTGAGCCAAGCTGCTGATACTAAACTCTGAAAACTCTATGCTGTTCAGGTTCTGTGTGTGACAAGGAACCCGAAGGATGTCCTGGTGTCCCTCCATCACTTTTCTCAAAGTTGGCCCATGTTGGAAACACCAAAGAGCTTTGAAAGTTATTTTAGGACTTCCTGGCTGGCAATGGTAGGTTCCAGTTTTATATTTGTCAGATATAGAATATTGTTGTAACTGTAAGCATGTGTGAAAGGGGCAGAAATACTGCATGTGTGTGTTGACATTTTGTCTTTTTTTTGAATGGGATCGTGGTTTGATCATGTGAGAGATTATTATGATAACAACCAGATGGACATACTTTTTGTCAAGTTTGAAGATATGTTAAAGGTTGGGACATCATTTATAGGTTGGTGTTGGAATCTAAATACACTGGAATAAACTATAATGTATAGTTGCAAAAAGACATAAAATGAAATGCTTTTCCTCAACATTTGTAATTGAGAGGACCTCAGAAGGGAAGTTGTGAAAATTTGTTCTTTTCTGGGAAAAGATCTGAATGATGAAGCCATCGATGATGTCCACCTTTAAATACATGAAGATGAACCCCAAAACAAACTGCAAGGCCTTCTTTGAAAAACAACAAGTAAACTATGTGCAAAGGTTTGTTACCAGCACGTTTACTACATCACGTTTACAGGCAAGTGTAGTACAAAGTTCTGATGGTCCCCTCTCTGCAAAAGCCTTCTCTCTATGTTTTAAACCTTTATGTTTTCATTAGATCGTGCTTGTATTAAGTCTCAGGGTTAGTGTGGCAGGTGACTGGAAGAATTTGTTGACATTGGCCCAGAATGAGTATTTTTACCAACTGTTGAAAGAGAGAATAAATGGCCTGCCTCTAAGCTTTACCTCAGCGATTGAACAGTAGCTCCATCATCATTCATTTTAGCCTCTTCTGTAATTTCAGATTGTAGTGTGGATCCTTCATTGCATCACTTAACCTGATTATCATGTAGTGATGCTGGACAGATCATTTATTCTAATGCCCACTAACATGGTGCTCTCCAAACAGCTTACTATGCACACATTTAGATCAAGTCTTTTTTTCTGGTGGTGTGCCCCGTGAACCCTCTTAATATGCTCAGTGTTTGAATCTCTGGATTTATAGAATCCTGTCGGGCCATGGTTGCCAGTAATTGATGCTGTGACTATGAGTGAATATTGGCATTCAGGTATCCTCAAGGCATGACTCTCATCAAGCAGGTCAAGTCTGGGGCAGATTTGAACAACAGAGTTGAGTTAGAAGAGCCGACATGCCACGGCATCGCCATTTTATGATAACTTCACTGTCTTCAGATTGTACTGAGTAAATTTGAAGTTGGTCCAGTCAATTCCCTAGGAAGAGTTTGCTAAAGTATAGCGCCTGGACAAATTCAGAGAAATTCGTACAAAATTCAAAATAGCCGACTTCTGGTTGGGTTTAGAGCAGGGGTCTTCAATGTTTTTCAGGCCAAGGACCCCCAAGCTGATAGAGAGATGGAGCAGGGACCCCCTACTATATATATTGTATAACATTGTATATTATATTAAACTGGGCCTAGTGCCATGTATAAACATACCTCTTTATTGTGCATTCAATACTAGGCTATTCTAATAATACACAGGTTCATATATCCATGTTTTTATTTTAAACATGTGCAAGGTACAGTGAGTAGGGAGGCCGTGCCACTGCCATTTATAAACATACCTTGTCAGCTGATACAAATGCCAACATCAACATTGTCTGTCAATTGCATGATAATCATCACACAAGCTATTCAAACTGATGTTTTCATTTTAAAGATAAATGTGGAAACATAAGTGAGTGATGGCCTATTAGCGCCACTGCCATGCATAAAGATACCTGTTATCTTTCATACAATACTGAACTATTAAAATAATGGACACATTCATGTTTGGGAAAAATAAAAAAATGTATTGTAAACCCTAACCCTAACCCAAAATTGCAGTCCCCTGCAGTATCTCCGCGGACCCCCTAGGGGTTGCGGACCCCCTGTTGAAGACCTCTGATTTAGAGCATGGCCTACGACATTTGTTACATTTTGTCCGACCTGAGCTCGTCACCCATATCAAATCAGTATTTTCCTGAAAGACAGGATGATAATAATAATAATACTAATAATAAACATTAGCAGAATAGTTCCTACGCTCTGACAATGTCGGTTCCCGGGCCCTAAAAATACATTTTTGACTGGAGGGGGACTTAGTCTGGTAATTTCATGATATTTGCTTTGGACATATACCCCTTCAGAGAAAGACTCGCTATTTTGATAATTTCTTCTTGTGCCAAAAGCGCAAAAGACTTTTGCGCTTGCACAAAAGAAGCCTAATGTCCTGATTGTGTTGAGTTCAACTGAGCACATTGTTCCCTGCCAGAGGATGAACCCTTTCTATTGTGGGCACTCCATGAGCTTTTCTCTGGTGCCACCCTAAGGACACAACTGTGTAAGCCCTACACTGTTAAGGCTAAGAACTGCAAATTCATCAGAAAAGAAGACAGTTGATGGTTGCTATGAACATTTTAGGGCATATTTGCGAAACTTTAGACTCCTGGTAAATGGACTGTACTTGTATACCACTTTTCTGGTCTTCCGACCACTCAAAGCGCTTTAACACTACATGTTATCATTCGCCCATTCACACACTGATGACAGGGCTACCATGCAAGGTGCCACCTGCCCATCAGGACTCTGACTAATTAGTCATACCCATTCACACACTGCAGGCACAGCCTACAGGAGCAATTTGGGGTTAAGTGACATGGAATAGCGGAGCCGGGGATCGTACCACCGATCCTCTAATTGAAGGACGACACTGCTCCAGTACTGAGCCACAGTTGCCCCAATCTTCTCTTATAAGTTCTGTCCTTACTCTGTATGAGCTGATGCTACCAAAAGACATTCTGTGGATGAACTAGAATTAGGTGGATTTAATCACCGGGCAATGAGATGACATCAGATGTTACCATTATGTGGTTCACTCTATCAACTTAATTGGTGTGTGTGTGTTGACTACTGTTTGCTATGTGAGCAATGACCTGGTAACAGAAAAGCAAAGAATCACCAGCTATTGTGAGTCCCTTAGCTTCTCGTTCATTCACTATCATGAGGGTGTGTTGGTGTGCAGGCCTGTGCTACCATCTAGTGGTCAAAATGGCTCTACATAATTAGTTGAAGACTCACCATATTAAAACCTGTAGCAGAACAAAAATACATGGAACTGCCCTTTTCCAACCTCACAGGGAAAGACGGTGGGGAAAGATTAGACACACCTGTGAGCTGGGGGAAGTAACCAAAGCTGCATGGAGGAGAACAAAGAGAGGAGCGAGTGTTTCATGGAGTTACCGAAAGTATGATTTAGTTTCTGGACCTGTTCTGCTCAAAATAAGAAATGGTTGACATAAACTAAACTAAATCGGAGCAGCAAGTGTCCATGAACCGACTGGATACACGGAGCTTTCTTGGAGGACAAGGCCTTACTGGAGGTGTGCTGATCCCGGGGCTGAGAGGAATCGTGTTCAGCTACAGCTTGGACCAGCTTGGGCCTCCTTAACTTCGGGGATTCATCAAGATAAGTCCCTTTCAATGCAACTCTGCAGGCTTCTCCTTCTTTTCTCCCTAAAACACCCACACACCCTGAAATGAACTGCCTTCCTCCATACTACAAACAGTGAACTGCCATATACTCCTTTACCCCCAACCCCACACACACTCACACACGCATGCCACTCACACCTTATCACTTGCACATAAACTATTGACATTCACCTGGAGTCTTCATTTCATTGTAGATTACCCGATGGACATTTGATTTGTATATCTGGACTCGGTCATGTGGTTTATTTGATATAATGAACCTTTTTGAGTATAATTCTGTATTTAAAAATAAACTATCCGTTTTGACTTGATTTATAATGTTTGCGTAAAATTCAATTGACTTCAATGAAACACATTCATTGGTTGAGTTTTGCTTATGTTGCATTTTGTAGCCGGGTTAGCAGGCTAGTCGGGTTAGCTCTCTCCAACTGTTCGAAGTTGTATTTTTTTATTCAATTGACAGGGTAGCATTAACATTATTCTCCCGTCTGGAGCCCAACTTGTATTTTGAATAATTGTGAGAAAAACCTACGCTATAAACGTGAAGTTGTTATGTCAAGCCTGAAACTACATCATTTACAATCCAGATGTAAATAAAAGGACCATATTACCAACATTAAAAACAAGGGACTGGACCACACCATCACCCGGAAAACGATTGATCGGTCTGTTGATGCAAAGACTAACACTGAAAATGAAAATCACAGCAAAGGTTCAGATAAGTCATTTTTACGACCACAAAAGAATTATGTACATCTACAAGAGTACGGTTAGGTACGTTTACGTTGCATCTCAACCTCTAAGTTAAATTACCATCAATAATTAATATACAAATTCAGGACTCAACTTGACATAACCTGTGACTTGACTAATCCAAGAAAAGAATTACTTGTGTCTTGTTTGAGACTTGGCTCACATGTCTGCTGCCCAGACAACATTTCTATTGTGAACTGTTCCTTCCAACATAATGCAGTACAACACCACACCACACAGTTGAGTCAGCGTCTCTCTCAACAAAACACAAGGTTGACAAAGGTTGGATTTACTGCAAGACGACTTCATCAGCCGATATTATGTTTTACACGTATCCCTGTTGCGTGTGTCCACCACAGTGTACAGTCGTTCATGCATCAGCAAACACACATTCACTCAATGCCATGACTACGAGTAATGCTACTAATTTGTCCTCAGCATCCCTCTTTCCCAAACTAATTTAACCTGGAAAGCACATGCCTTGGCTAATCCGACTCTCTGGCATTTACATTTAGAATGCTTTCGGTTTATCAAATCATCCCAACATTGTGGTGAATTCACTCTCCCTAAATCCCCTTTGGAGAGGAGATTAAAATGGTGGAGCAAGGCAGGTCAGAGGGAAAATAAAAGCAAATTCAAAGGTGCTCATTTGTCAGCTCAGCCACTTTCATGGAAGTCTTATTGTGTCAAAATGTAATTTGTGTACTTCAGACAGTGCTTTCGAACGGCTGGGGTGGTCTCCAACAGTATCTAGCCTGTCAATTAAGATAACAATCGCATATCAGAACAGTAATCTGGATCTGAATGACACTGTATGGATAATAATCACTCTCTGTTTTTTCAGGATTGGAAAGTGGAGGTATGCTGTTGTTCCCAAGGTCCCCCTGTTGGATTGTGAAGCCAAACCGACAGCAGGTTTATTGGTTTATCAAGTTATTTGGATTAACATGTGTTAATAGCACAATAGCTTTCCTGTTGTCTACATCTTCTGGTAGCACAACAAATTCTCATGAGCAGATGTGAATCCATATAACATAATGTTGCCAGGGCCAGTTCACGGGTTATGTCAGCATTCATTCATCAGTCTCTATAGATGCACGTGACTTCTGACAATGTCTGTTGTTGTCATCGCCTTGTTGGGTACCTATGTCACACACCTATGTACATAATCCTAGCAAACTTCAACAATAGTCTCACTCATCTTTCACTTTTATAGCAAAGAACAGTAAAGGTATGCTGAGAAAATATTGTTAAATGGATTTGATCCTTACTGAATTTCTGCTGGGCCACTGATCTCATTGGAAACTGCCTAAGCTTTTATTTCATGATATTTCTATCTGCCTCTTACACCACTATTTGGAAAGCTAATGCCTTTATTGAAGGCCAATGCATTTTGGATGAAAGCAGTACCACAATTCCTCCACCAGATGGAGACACAGACTGTGTCTTCACATGGAAGGCTGAAAAGAGGCTGTTCGATGCTGGAAGAAGGCAGACTTCCTCCTCCATGCCGTGCAAATGAATACAGAGAAATTATCCGGAGATTTTAGAGTAGCCATTTGGCAGCATTGATATGCACTCGAATGCAACTTTTGATCACAAAACAAAAAAGGTAAGACATAAAAACTAAAAACTGCCTTTCGCTCAGGTGACAAGAAAGCATACAGCATCAAGGAGACAGGGGAAGAGAAGTATACCTTCTACGCCCACTCTCTTCCTATTGAAGTCAACATTTACCAGTCATAGAAGGGAGAAATTCCGTCTAACTTCAAAATAATGAATTACCGCTGCGATACGGAGGATTTGTTTGCCGCTTGATTCGTCGACAGAGCGCAATCACGGTCACCGGTCCTAGGATTGGAGAAATTCCGCCTACAAGTTTGAAGAGCACACTACTCACCACGAAGCGATCTCAAGTAAGAGGCTTTTGTCTGAGCAGAGATGGGTCATAGTGTGTTTGTAACCTTGTTCTGTTTTATTTAAGTGAACTGTACTATTTACCTTGTTATTGTGCATTTTATGACCACTGAGTCCTGTTCAGTGGTCACGCTGCTGTGCTTTGTTGTGTTTGAAGCCGCCACCTTACTTTGAGTGAATACGTCCGCCTTCTTGCTCTGCCCTCTCTTTTACCGCTCTCCTCCGCCATTGTTAAGTGTTGTGGCGTAGTCACTTTGGCGACGACATCCGCCATTTTGCTTGGCCTACCCCCCTACTTCGTCTACACACACACACACACACACACACACACACTCCCCTCATCACTCCATTTGGTGATTTTAGGTAGTAATATGAAGTAAATGGACTGTCATATCTAAGGAACACTTTCTGTGATTATCTTGTGCATATGTGTTATGATGATAGGAGGATATCGTGGCCTGTGCTCGACTTCAAACCTTCACTGTTGACTCTGAATGTGGAATATACTTTGACTGTTGACATTTTGAGTGAACACTCATTTTGAGACTTTATCTACAGTTTGGTTATTGGTCTCTGGTCTGTATATTATTAACATATGTTAACTAAACTGTTTATATTCATCATTTTATTGACATGTGTTGGGAATAACATAGCCTCAAAAAAGGGGGCACCAATATGTTGGGAACGTAAAGGAGCGTGTTTGGGTTATCAGCATCTAAGAAACTAAATTCTTGACATCAATAGAATTATTAATGTCAGTAACAATTATTAATGATTATTAATAATAACGGGGCACCACCCTGCGAACAGGGACCAATAACCAAACGATAAAACTAAGTCTCATAATTAGTGTTTACTCACAATGTCAATAGTCTGAGTACTATTACACATTCAGAGTGAAAGTGAAGGTTTAAGTTCGAGCACAGACCACATATACAGCTATTATCACAATACACATGCACAAAGTAATCACAGACAGCTGCTCTTTAAAATATAACAGAGTTTATTACGTTCTAATACTAATGATCTAGTCAACTAATATCTAAACTAACAACAACTATACATTCATGAGCACGCTATCTAAAATCAACAGACGATTGGAAAGGGGGGGGGGGAAGTGTGTGTGCGTGTGTGTATGTGTGCGTAAGGGGAGGAGCGAGGGAACAGCTCAGCGACGTATGACGTAGTTGGGACGTGGCGACGTCTCTCATGCGTGAGACTCAAAAATGGCGGATAGCCAACAGGAGACCTGGCACGTAGCTACATTAGCTCAAAGCTATATGTGTGTGTGTGTGTGTGTGTGTGTGTGTGTGTGTGTGTGTGTGTGTGGATTAGTAAAAGAGAAGGGAAAGGAACAAAATGAAATAAAACAAAAGATTAAGATCCTTCACGCCGCGCTGGAGTACGGAAGATTGCTCTCTCAGCCAGGGGAGCAAGAACCGCGACTCTTTGTCTCAGCCGGCGGTTTTGACCTCCTGAACTGATGAGAAACCCCAATGATCTCAGCGACCGTTAGTGTCGGCGATTATTAAGCATACACCACGTTATAAAAACGAACAGTACTTTAAGCACACAAACAAGATAAAATAAACACAAATGAACTCTCTCTAACTCTGCCCAGAATCTATTGCGCCTTACGGTACGATTCAATCGTGGTGATTGAGGGGGGTTCTTCTGAGGGGTTCTTCTGAGCTTCGGTGGGCTCAGGCAGCGCGGCTGCGGGCCGCGGGAGGTGTTCTCTCGGTAGGAGAGAATCGCTGTTGTCTGGATCAGGGATTTTCGCGTCCTTATGGCCGGAGCAAACGAGGCGCTTGGTTGAGAGTGGAAGTTCTCTCTCTCTCTCTCTCTCTGAAGAAGTCTTGCTTCTTCACTTCTGCAGGAATAAAAGGGTTCGCTTCGTGGATACGAACAAAGGCCAGCGAATATAAACTGTTAGACCTAGGATTTGGTTGAAAATGGAAACAACGTTGGTGTGCTCCCTAGCTCGACGGAGGTCGAAGGGAAAAAGCATTGAGGTGGGGGTTGCAGGTAGTTTTGTAGAACAGTGGCTGAACCACAGGGGTCCTGGGGTGTCTTGGCTCTCGGCCAATTAGATTGCAGCGCTGCTTTCACGTACCTTCAGGAATGCATAGTTTTTGGGGGGAGGAAACTCACACCCTAATGTGAATTTCTTCAGAGCTGGGGGTTTGGTGCTCAAATTACAATCAGGATGAAACCTTTGCTTGCAAAAGGGAAGGCCTGACTCTCTTTGTTCCACAGCACATGTCGAAGCCATATAGTCAGATCCCAACATATGAATTATTTAGTTTTCATACTTGCTAATAACTTAACTCTGAATTGATATGCTCTTACTCTGTAGTGTGTAGTTTTAACATAAGCTACCTCTCTGTATCAAACCTGCTTAATAGATCAAATTGCCTTGCCAGGTCACAGCAGGTCACAGCACAGGCGCGATTGATACCATTTATAACGAGTGCATTAAGGTGAGCTTGTTCTAGGGTGCTGGCTCACTGGCATGCTTTAGTGGGACACTTCATGGAACTAAAGCTGAAGTTAGACTTAAGAGTACACAAGAGTCCATTCAGGTCCAAATTTTGTCATCAGAGGGTGTCGTTTGACACAGAGGATGTCGATCACATCGCATCGTATACAATGTGATCGACATCCAAATATTGGTAATTTGTTGTGACCGCACACACCTGTCCAGGCTTGTGTCCGCAGCTGAGTGTGTACGTGTCTGTTTGGTTAATGTTGATGGTTGCCAAAATGTAGTCCATAACACGCATAGAGACAATATTGCACAGAAGCTCACGCGCAATGCATCCTGGTACATAGGCGGGGCTCTGTGAGCACTGATGAATCTATTGCTTCAGTTCTCAACATTTACCATCAACACATAGGCTGCTGCATTTTACATCTTTAGCTTCTTACTCCCACGATGCAATGCGTTATTTAAAATATAGGTAATACACCTGTGAAAAATCCTTTATAGGAACACGGTTTATTGGGCCATATTTTTACGGACTTTTTAAGTGATCCACATAAAAGATGTCACATTTTCCCCTTAATCATCTTTGCAAACAGCACACAAATACTTTGGGATTTTGGATTCATACAGGTTTCGTGATGATGTATGCAGATGAAGAAGCTTTGGTGGGAAACCAAGTCTGTATGTGGAGAGACATTTGTACGCATGCATGCTGGGTGCACATCTGTTAGTGTGTGTGTGTTTGTATGCCCCAGCTGCACTCTGCCATCCCCCATCAGATCCCTTCTGACCCTGTTTAACCTGGAATCCAATCAGATTTGTGCAGAGACCGGAAGGCCTGTCAGATATGTCAGCTTCAGCTCGCCAAAGACTTCACTGCCAGATGTTCACGATGGCATCTGCCGCGCTGCTTAAACTATCTCACTGTTTCTTTCTCATCCTCTCTCTGCATATGTCACCATCTATTATGTTCATTTTTCCTAATTTATTAACAACAATATTTATGTCATTCCTTTTGGAGCTTTGCATGCGACACAAATTGACCATTTTTTTTCTTGCGGCATGACTACGCTAATAAACGAAAGTTGGTTTGAGGAAACAAAACATCATGGTTCAGCTTCAAATACATACATGAAGTTAGGTTTTGGCAACATAGCAAACATTATAGGTTTACCCAACAGAACCACAGAAAAACATCACAGATGCGTCACTTTAGAACATGTTTCTAACACCGGTCTCGTGATTGCAAGTCCTGTCATTGCTCGTGTTGAATTTGTTTTTTTAATATGTACATCATCGTTCACTGTCAATATAAATCCGACATGCTGTACACACAGTATATAGTCATCTTTACTTATACATACTATACATAATCATCCAGTCCATATATATATATATATACATATATGTATGTATGTATGTATATATGTATATATGTGTATATATATATGTGTATATATATATGTGTATATATATATGTGTATATATATGTGTGTATATATATGTGTGTATATATATGTGTGT